>NW_027531908.1:324897-329530 GCF_008692635.1 Crocuta crocuta | reverse complement strand
CTGGGGGGCAGGTGCCTGGCAGGCGTGTGCAGTCTCACATCAGAGACGGGCATGGGCAGAGGGCAGCACGTGGAGGAGACGTGCACCCTGCGTGCAGGGCCTGCTTGGGATGCCTTTCCTCCCTGGCAAGCTTCTACTCATACGAAGAAACCCACTGTCAGGTGCCCTTCCTGGAGCCCGGCTGTGGCACTCCGCTAAGCCCCTGACAGCCCAGGCCCCTTCCCCGCGCTCCCAGCCCAGCTCCACTTCCCCTCTCCCCTCCCACCCCCCGCACCTTGTGCTGCGAGCTCGGCTGCTCCAGGGCCCCGGGGACAGGAGCTGTGTCCTCATCTCTCTGGCTCCTGAGCACTGAGCACGGAGTCCTGACCCTTAGTACGCGTTCAGGGGTGTTTGCCGAATGGGGGGTGGGGCGGGAGGCAGGCGGCACTGAAGCTGAAGGAAGGAAACTCCTTCATCTGGGACTCCGGTAACTGGACCCCAGAGGGCCCCAGTGTCCCCTGCACTTCCCAGGCAGAGGCTCGCGGACCTCAGCGGTGCTCTTGGCTGAGCTCGGGGGGCCAGCTGGGACCTCGGGCCACGGGTGACCGCCCTGCTGTCCTCAGCCTGCCGGGTCACCCCGTCCTGACAGCCCCACAGCCTCCCCAGCCAGCACAGGGCTTGCCTGGCTCGCACTGGAAGGAGATGGGCTCAGAAGTGTTACCCGGACGTGCACAGCTTTCCAGGCGCGTGGAAAGGGGCACATGGCAGGCACGGGAGCGTGATCCGAATTCACCCAAGCGCCCGCTTCCCCGCGTGGTCAGCCCTGCTCATGACACCTCCCAGCCACGGTGGTTTTATTAGAGAAGGCCACGCCCCTATCCCCTCCTCGGGAAGGTGACCTCCCTGAGCCACAGGGCCACACTCACGGCGGGCTCTGTTTTTGTGTTGAGAACTGCCCCTTGTGCTGCCCCCTTTGGGTGTCCAAGGAGGACGTTCCTCGGTGCCACCGGTTGGCAGTGTCCCCTTCTCGGCCCGCTCAGGGTCTGGGTGGGTCCATGGGAGCAGCGGATATAGCCCGTCTGGAGCCGTGGGCGCCTGCACACTGTGGGCCCTCCTGCCGGTCCCCCAAGGCTGCCCGTGGCCACAGGGCCCCCCCAAACCTGAGAGTGGAGATTATTGTTTGTCCCCCAGTCAAAGAACTCTGCCACTATTCCCCTTTATTGTATCCGTGTGCTACTGTGACTTATAATAAGAAATACCAATTTAGTGTTTGTCCAGTCCTGTTTCTGACACAAAGTTCCCCAAACCTTGGAATTTCCTGAATGATGAAAGCTCAAAGGGGGAGCTGGAGGCGGACTTGCTCACCGGCAGCCACGGAGGCCACCGAGCCTGTATAACGGGCCTCCAGAAAAACCCCAAAGGAGGGGCTCAGAGAGCTTCTGTCCTGGTGAGCACGTGGAGATTTGTGCAGAGTGAGGCCTGGAGGGCCACGAAAGCCCCGTGCCCTTTCCCCACACCTAGCGCCCACTCCCCTCCCGCGTCTGGCTGCTCCCGAGCTATAGCCTGGAGTCACGGGCGATCCAGTGGGGAAAGCATTCCTCTGAGTCTCGTGAGATGCTCTGGCCCGAGGAGGGGGGTCTGCTCGACGGCCCATCGGTCACAAGTCCCAGTAACAGCCTGGAGTAGGAGATGGGGGCAGCCTTGTGGGACCAAGCCCGCAGCCTGGGGGATCTGCTGCTGCCCTCGGGTAGGCAGTGTCAGAATTGGGTTGGCTTCTCGGACCCTCTCCTGGGGCCCGAGAATTGCTTGGTGTTGTGTGGGAGATGCCAGCACACATGCACGGGCACATCGGGCCCGGAAAACGAACTCAGTCTATTATGGTTTGGGATTGCGGTAAAGCATACATCACACAAAATTTGCCATTTTGGCCATTCTAAAGCACGTAATTCGGGGGAGGAAGTACGTTCACAGCGCTACGCAACCTCACCACCATCTGGTGCCGGAGCATTTTCATGCCCCTGAAAGGCAGCCCTGTGCCCAGGAAGCAGTGACCACCCCCCGTTCTCCCCACCTTTGCCCCAGCCTGCATGAGCCACCGATCTGTTTTCTGTCCGAGGATTTGCCCGTTCTGGACGCTTCATGAAAGTGGCTCATGAAGGGTCATGAGAGAAGGTCACATGCAACCTGTGACCTTTCCCTTGGCGCGCTCTGTTTGAGGCTGGCCTGTGGTATAGCACGCGTCCCACGTCTGCCATGTTTTTTTTTTTTTTAAANGACAGAGGCCCCCAGGCGCCCCCCTAATCCCCTCTTTAAAGGCCTCCCTCCATTTGTGGTCACATGGGTCGGGGAGTAGGGCTTTAAGTAGGAATTTGGGGGATGCAATTGTGTCCTGAGCAGAAGGTAACTCAGTAGGGATTCTCTTGCAGGGGGGGCTGGGGGGCTGGGCTCTGGGGCAGCCCCAGCCTGGGCTCGGGTCCCGGCTCCGAGAGTCAGGGCCTCTTTGCCCTCTGCTCCTTGGGGTGATCAGTGGCCTATTCGGTCCCTTGCTGCCCTGCACGGTGGGAGGCGGGGGGTGTCTGGCCCCCCTGAAGGGTGCTCGTTCCCCACCCCTACCCAGGAGCTGCTGGCCCGAGGCTGCGTGTTCCAGGAGCGACAGGGCTGGGAGCGGCCCGGATGGTTCACCCCGAAAGGCACAGCTCCAGTGAGTAGGCACGGGCCTCGCCCACGCCCACACCCGTCCACACCACCCCACCTGCCACCGCCACCCAAGGTGGGGCCTGTGCGGCGGGTGAGTCCCCTTGCGTGCAGGAAGGCTGAGCCCCTGTAGATGTGGCTGTGAGCACGGGGCCGTCCCCTACAGATGTCTCCGGGGCCGTCACTCACCACCCACGGCAGCCAGGCCTTCCAAGGCCTAGATGAGCCCGGGGGCCCCCGGGAAAGCTGCTGTCCCACAGGGAGGGGCCACGCACAGGACTCCCCCGCCGTGCAGGAGAAATGAGCGCATCTTCTCATAATTTTGCTCATATATTTTTGGCAACTGCCACTGTTATTTTACGTTAGTGGGAGGATTTAGCACAGAATTATGCATTCCGTGTTGGTTTGTAATTTGGGATTTCACAGCCTCCTGGCCTCTGGGTGCCCTCCTGGGGGCTCCCCCACTCCCCCGGTGCCTCCCACAGGCCCAGGTGGTCAGAGAAGTACTCAGCCAGCATGCTCGTGAAACTTGTGGGCTGGGGTCCCCTGAGTGGGCGGTGGGGGGCTCTCAGCCCAATCGGGGGGACAGAGCTGCATCCAGATTTGTGCAAATGTAAACCCTCTCCTGCTGCTGTATTTTACCAGGCCCCCTTCCCGTGCAACTACCTCCCGTCGCCATAGCAACTCACGGCCTAAGGCCAGTCCCAGGGCATCCTTAGGCAAGATGGAAGCCAGGGTTCTCAGAGCCTTCCCGGGCAGGTCCCTTCTCTTGGTCTCACTCGGCAGCACAGAGCTTCCCTTGAGGTCCTAACCACTGGAGGGACAGGCGAACGGAGTGAGGCACGGAGCGGATGGAGCTGCTGGGCTCTCTAAGACCGCCAGGGGGCACAGCCTGTCCCCAGGAGGCTGCCTCGCTGGGGACACAGGGACAGGGTGGGTCTCCAACAGCCCCCTGCACAGCCGTCCACATCCCAGCTGGCCTGTCCCTGGAAGCCCCTGTCCCCTGGGCGAGGAGAGGACACTGGATCAGGGATTGAGAACATTCCTTTGGCCTGGAAATGGGCAGGCTCTGTACCCTCTCACCGGGGAGCCATCCTGGGAGTCCAGGGCACTGAGTGACAAGATGTCCCCCAAATCCCTGACGCCTAGCCAGGCTGCAGCTGGGATGTCCCTTCTGGGTCTCAGGGGCCCGGCAGGGAGATGGCTGTGCAGAGGCCCCTGCCCTGGATGCCAGGGCTCGAGCTGGGGCCCGGGGAGCAGAGTTACCCAGCTCAGCCAGGACCCCGCACTCGGCTCGCACCTGTGATAAGAGGCTGGGTAGGTCTGGCCGTGCTGGGGGTGGCAGCTGACTGGCCCCTCGGTAGGAGCAGGGCTGGGGAAGGGTTGGCCGTGTGTGGGCACCTCAGAGCCGCTGACAGTGCAGGACGGGCCAAGGCAAGGGGCAGTCGAGGAGCCAGCCTCTGGGGCCCACGCGGCAAGGTCTGCCAGGCCTGTGACGTCGGGCGAGTTTTAATCTCTGCCTCAGTTACTCGTCTGCGGAAAGGATCTCCCTCCCTAGAAGCTTGAGGCACTCGGAGCAGGGCTTGCCCAAGACTCCGTCAGCCTCTTCGTCGGGGACCTGGTTCTGGGGTCTTATCCTGCTGTCTTAGCCTTGAGGTGAAAGCCCTGACAGTGGCCCAGAGCTCTCAGGTGACGCACCCGTCTCTCCCCACCCCGAATACACCCCACTTTTTCTCCATCCTTCTGGGCCCCAGCTGGCACAGCCCAGCCTCCCCACCGGCCCTCAGACGCACCACTACCACGGCGACGAGGGTGTTTTTGTGCCAGGGTTTGTGGGGCTCCTGAACCCCTTCACCGCCCCCAGGCTGTGCCCCCAACACCGCCTTCCAGAGGGCGCCGGTGAGGCCGGATCGTCCAAGCCACCTTCACCCCTGCTGGCCCAGCTCCCTGCCTGCCCAGC
>NW_027531908.1:312167-324876 GCF_008692635.1 Crocuta crocuta | reverse complement strand
ACGGCTACGGTGCCTATGGGAACCAGGCGCACGGCGACCACGCCTACAGCCGGCTGCTGGGGGACGAGTACACGTTCGACTTCCCGCCCCACCACGACGTGGTCAGTGGCTGAGCCCCCCAGCCCCGAGGGAGGAGAAAGTGGGGCTCCTGGTGGGGCTGACCCTCGGGGACCCCACGCGAGTCCCGGCAGAGGCCCTGTGGGCTCCACTGTTCACCCCTGTTTTGGGCTGACTTGGTTTTGATGTTCTCCTCTCTTCCCTCCCCTGTACCACGGCCTTGCCACGCCTCACGGCAGTATTCCCGCTTCAGGTGGTGGGGCTGGGGCTGGCTGTGTGGCCCCAGCCAGGGGCTGCCCCTCTCTGGGCCTCCCTCCCTCCTGAGACTGTGTGAGTGACAGGCTCCTCCGGAGAGCTGCTATCGGTGGCTCTCACAGAGTAGACCTAATATGGGCCCCTCCAGGGGATGAGCAGGAGGTCTGGGGTCTGGGGTCTGCTCACTGCACCTCTGGCTCCAGAAGCGGGGAGGCGACGCTGGTCATCGCTCTGGCTGGCGTGCCTGGACCTGACTCCCGCCGGGGTCGGGGCGACAGGCTGTGGGGGCCGGGNCAGAGGTGCTCTTGAGGGAAGCTTGGGCAGAAAGAGCAACGCCAGCCTCCACGCTGAGCAGCCCGCCGTTCTGTAAAGGGATCACCCAGTAGAACGTGGCCGAGAGAGCGAGGGAGGGCTGGCCTGCCCCTAGTGTGGCAGTGGAGCCAAGCCTGTGGGCGCCCAGCCCGGGGCCGCCCGGGAAGCACCCTCTCGGAGGAAAAGGCAGCCAGCCAGATTCCTGGTTGTACGGACGGCCTGTGAGGTCACCCGGGGCCCCGGCTCAGAGGGCCCCACGTGGGGACTCACACTCGCTCTTGCCACCTGCAAACCCTTAATGCTTTAGGAACCGGGCCTGAGGTTCCATTGTGCACCGGGCCTCACAGATTCTGCGGCTGGTCCCCAGGGAGAGAGAGATCCATTTCCTCCCCCGCCCCGCCCCAGTGGTGGTAAAGGCTCTGGGGGAGGGGCTTGGGCGTCGGAAGCCGGAGGCACGCACGTCGCGAAGCTCTGGGGTCCCTGGCGCCGCCTGGAGTCTGGCACCTCGGCTCCCGCGGCTCCCAGGGCCTGCAGGACGTCTGGCCCTCGGGGACGTGGGCGCCCGGAGGGGATGCCAACTTGGCTCGGTGGCTTCGTCCAGCCTCCGCAAAGGCGCCGGAACAGTCCCAGAGCATGAAACACACACTTGTTCTCAGTGCTGGCAGCCTCCCCAGCCCGCGGAGACGGGGTGTCGGGACTCAGCCCGGAGACCGTGTCAGGGTTTGCTCTGCGGCCCCAGGCGTCAGGGAAGGTCTGCAGGGAAGGGGCAGCGGGAGCCCCACAGAGGGCAGCAGTGTCTGCGGGGTGTGGGGTGGCGGCATCTGGGGCTCCTGCGGGGTGCCAGACCCCCCGGGGAAGCCCGAGTGGGGCCTTGGCCGGTTTCCCCTGTGTAAACGCTCTCACCGCTCATGCCGATGCGCCCACGCGGAGCTGGGGGGGGGCACCGCTCGACAGCGCGGGCTGGATGCGAGGCTCCTTGGTCCTCCAGCCACGTAGCCCGCAGCCAACCGTGCGTCCCCTCCCCGGGCCCTCAGAGGGCGCTCCTGGCAGCCTCCTCGTGTGGGGTGGGAGGAGGTGACACAGGTCCCCAGCGCTCGGCGACGGGTACCAAGGGGGGGCGCCTCCACTCAGCAGTGGGTGATGTGTTTAGCACGAATATGCCATGGTGCCCGGACAGAAGACGGGGCAGAAAAACGGACAGTTAACACGGGACCTGGAGGGGGCCCGGCGGGGGCATCCGTACACCAGCCAGCAGGTGCGCTGTGTTCTTTGTGTAAAAAAGCAAACCAACCAGCTTTACTGAGATAGAATTCACATGTTGCACAACACATCCACTTAAAGTATATAATTCGGTGTTTTCTTTTTAAATTTTCAAATGATTATTTATATTTGAGAGAGAGACAGAGCGTGAGCGGGGAAGGAGCAGAACAAGAGGGAGACAGAATCAGAGGCAGGCTCCAGAATCTGAGCTGTCAGCACAGAGCCCGACGCGGGGCTGGAACTCACGATCCGTGAGATCATGACCTGAGCTGCAGTTGGATGCCTAAGGGACTGAGCCACCCAGGCGCCCCCCAATTCAGTGTTTTTAAATTTACCCCCCGGGCCAGTGCAGCTGTCCCCACGAGGTGATGTTAGAATATTTTTGTCCACCCCCAGGAGAAACCCTGACCCACCAGCAGTCACTCCCCATCCTCCACTCTGTCCCCATGTCGTCCCCACCCACAGACGACCACGAAAGCTACTTATGTCGCTGGCGCTGTACCCGCTTGGACGTTTCATACTGATGGAGTCCTGCATCATGCAGTCTTTCGTGACTGGCTTCTTGCGCTTGGCACAGTATATTCAAGATCCGTGCTCGTTTTCAGTCGTATCCGTGATTCCTCACTTCTTTTTCTGAGCAACTTTTCCGGACACTTGCGCTGTCTCCACTCTTTACCTTCTAGGAGTCATGTCACTGTGATCATGCACGGACAGGTGTTTGTGTGCACATAGGTTTCATTTCTCTTGGGTAGATGTCTAGCAGGTGTGTGGCCGAATCATATGGGAGCTCGATGCTTAACGTCTTGAGGATCTGCCGACTGTTTTCCAAAGTGGCCGCTCTGTTTCACGTGCCCACCCATAGCAGATGAGGGTCTGACTTCTCCACGTCCTCGCCACCACTTGTGAATCTCTCTCTTTGATCCCAGCCATCCTAGTGGGTGTGAGCTGGGATCTCACTGGGGGTTTGAGCTGCATTTCCCTCCTGGCTAATGATGTTGAGCGTCTTCCCATGTGCTCATTGGCCATTCGTACATCTTCTCTGGAGAAATGTCTATTCAGACACCTTGCTCATCTTAAATTGGGTTACTGGTTTTTATATTGAGATATAACATAACATATATTGTTATGTGCTGGTCATATTTCAGAAGGCTTTTCCTGACCCAAGGCCACGAAGACTTGCTCCCGTGTTTTCTTCTAAGAATCTTATAGTTCAGCTCTTACTCTTAGGTCAGGACCCACCTGGGCTAAGGTTCGTGTCTGGTGTGAGGTAGGGGCCCACCTCCTTCCCTGCATGTGGCTGTCCCCCTGTGCCCGCACTGCATGTTGATGACCGTGGCTTCCCCCTCGCCCGGCCTTGGCGTCTTGTGGAAGAGCCGTGACCATAAACGTGGGAGGTTATTTCTGGACTCTCGACCCCATTCCAGTGACCTATGTGCATACCCTTGTGTTAGTGTGATCACCGTGGCTTTGCAGTCAGTTTCAAAATCAGGAAGCAGGAGTCTCCCAGCTTGGTCCTTCTTTTTCAAGACTGTTTTAAATATTCCGGGTCCCTTGCGTTTGTGTATGAACTTCAGGATCAGTTTGCCAATTTCTGCCAAGAAGCCCGCTGCGATTTTAATGGTGATTGTGCCGAATCTGGATCCATTTGGAGAGCACGTCATCATTTTAGCAATATCAAGTCTTCATCCTGTGAGCATGAGATGTCTTTCCATTCTTTCAGGCCTTCTTTAATTTCTTTCAAAAATATTGCCGAGTTTTTGGAATATAAGTTTTGCACTTCTTTTGTTAAATTTATTGGTATTTTTAAATTCTTTTTGATGATGTAGGTGGGATTATTTTCTGAATTTCATTTTTGATTGCTCATTGTTAGTGAAATGCAGAAATATAATAGTTTTTATTTGTCTGTTACACCTTGATCTTGTATCCAGCTGCCTTGTTGAACTGTTAGTTGTAATAGATTTTAGTGGGTTCCTTAGGAGTTTCTTTTTTTAAATTTTTTATAATGTTTACTTATTTTTGAGAAAGAGGGAGGGAGAGAGAGAGCACGAGTAGGAGAGGGGCAGAGAGAGGGAGACACACAATCTGAAGCAGCTCCAGGCTCCGAGCTGTCAGCACAGAGCCCAATGCGGGGCTTGAACTCACGAACTGCAAGATCATGACCTGAGCTGAAGTCAGATGCTCAACCGACTAAGCCGCCCAGGCATCCCTCTTCTTCAGTCAGTTTTAGTAACTTGTGTCTTTCTACGAATTTGTCCATTTCACATGCCACGTGCTGGCATATGGTTACATGTGGGTTTCCCCTAGAATCCTCTTACTGCTGTAGGGTGGGTAGTGATGTCTCCTCTTTCCTTCCCTGATTTTAGTACTTTGAGTCTCTTGTCTTGTTTTATTTCTGAGTCTAGCTGATGGTCTGTTAATCTCGTTGATCTTTTCAAAGAACCAGCTTTGTTTTTGCTGATTTTCTCAACTATTCCTCATTTCATCTATTTCCTATTCTGGTCTTTATTAAGTCTTTCCTTCTGCTTGCTTCTGGTTTAGTTCGCTCTTCTTTTTCCAGTTTCTCCAACTGGGAAGCTGAGACATGGACTGATTGAGAGCTTCCTTTCCATGGCAGCATTTGCAGGTGTAAGGTCTCTGTGAGCACGGCCCTGCCTTCATCCCCTCTTCCGTCAGCATCCTTCTCAAAGTATTTTCCTATCCCACCCACCCCAGATGTTTTCTTCGATCCTTTGGTTATTCAGGAGTGGCTGTTCAATGTCACTTACATGCAAACTTTCTTCCTGCCCTCGACTTGAATGTAATTCTGCTGTGGTCCAAGAGCATGCCGTTGATTGCACTGTCTTCTTTGGTGGTGTACAGTCTGCCGGGAGAACGTTCCCTGTGCTTGAGGAGAATGGTGACCGTGGGTTGCCAGCTGGGAGCGGGGAGGGGATCTCGGGGCAGGTGTGCAGCAAAGAGGCCAAGCTCTGGGGAGGCGTAGCTCCGAGCCCTTCATGGCATCCTTCCTCCCTGGAACTTTTCAGATCAAGAAGGAGTGTCTGGCCTGCAGAGGGGCCGCTGCCGTGTTCAACATGTCCTACTTTGGAAAGTTCTACCTGGTGGGTCTGGATGCGAGGAAGGCTGCTGACTGGCTCTTCTCTGCTGATGTCAGCCGACCCCCAGGTACGAGCTCCGGGGGCCATGCTCCTGTCCCACTTTGGTGCCAGGAAGAACCTCCTGGGCACAGCCCTGCGCACTGAGGCCAGGCGGCGAGCTGACCCGCCCCCCTCTGACACAGAGCCCCATCCTGACACTCAGGGCTCTGCCCCTTGGCCTGGCCCTGGGCCCTGCGTCTACATCTCTCTGCCCTCGTTGCCACGCCTCAGGCCCTAGGCTCCCAGCACCTTCCTCTATCCCTCCCCCTGCCCTTCCTTCCCCCTCCTCCTTCCCTCCTTCTCTGTTTACTTTGTTCCAGAAAGGATACAAGGCAGGAGGCTCTCTGTAAATGTCTCCTGGGACTGTGGAGCCCATTCGGGAACTCTCTCCCCAAGAAGGGTTTCTAGAATTAAATACAAATACAGGATGAAATACAGAATTCAGGAGGCTTTAGCAAGGCTGTGCTCTCTCTGACAGCCGGGGTGGAACACTTCCGGCTCCTGGGGGCGGGGGGCGAGCAATCCTCTGTGTTCCTCGGCTATGGCTGCACCAGCCTCACCCCTGCCTTGATGTCACAGCTCCTTGCACTTTCTTCTCCTTATAAGGAGGCCAGGCATCCCGGATTGAGCCCACCACAATGACCATCCAACACGATCACGGCTGCAAAGCCCTAGCTCCATATAAGGTCACATTCACAGGTACTCAGGGTCGGACGTCAACATATCATTTCATGACACAATTCAACCCATGACACCATTTTCTCAGCCAGTCAACCCACCTGCTCCTCCTGCTCACCTCCTCTTAAACCTCCCCGTGACCCACACCCCATTCCCCCCCCCTACCCACCCACCCCAGCACCCCTCCATCCACCTTCCCATTTGCCTCCATTCATCCATCCATCCACATAGTCATTTATGCACAGACATTAGGAGCCTCTGCTCAGCAGACACGGAAGCACCAGAGTGAGCAAGACCGGAGCCCTGCTCCTAAGAACTTTCTGGCATGTGGGGGGTGGGGGACATCTGTGTCCCAGGTCGAGGTGTTTCAAGAAGAAAGAAGCCCTGCTCGTGATCCTTCCTCCTCAGGGAATGACAGCGTGGGTGACCGTCCCTCCCTCTCTGGGCCCCTCCGTGTTGGTGGCATCGCCTGTCGAGGTCACCCGCCCTAGGGCAGGCACCCCATCGAGTGGCTAGGCAGGCGTGTGTGCCGGGCTCTGCTGAGCGGCTCACACACTCTGGGTCTCTCTCTCGCCCCCAGGCTCAACCGTGTACACATGCATGCTGAACCACAGGGGTGGCACCGAGAGCGACCTGACCGTCAGCCGCCTGGCCCCTACCCCCCAGGCCTCGGCCCTGGCGCCCGCCTTTGAAGGTAAGAGGTGCCCCACGGGCTGAGTGATGCTGTGACTGCAGCCCTGGGTCGGGGATGGGCTGCCACGGGCAGCTCTGTAATTACCCGTGGCGCGCGCAGCGGTCAGGGCTTGGGAGATTAGGGGTGTCGCTTCAGGCCAGAGGTTGGCTTTGTTCTGGCACTGACGGCGGCTCTGAGTGCTCCGTGATTATGTCTTTGAATCTGTCTGTGCCGTGGCGTGGCGTGGGCGTGGGCGTGCTCAGCTTGTCTGCCCAGAACAGAGGGAGCCACAGATGGGGCCAGGTCCCCTCCCACTTGGACACATTAGCTCCTTTCTGCCACCAATGTCTCTGGAACTTTGATCTCTGCTGAATCCCATCTCGGGCTGGGGCAGGTCCTTAGAAGGTATATAGTTCAGTGCTCAAGCTGTTACTCGGTTGCCCTCTGCAGCCCCTTCACTTTTGCTTGCATGCCTCCAGTGACAGGTAGCTCAGTACCTGCTATCCTTGTCTGCACAGCCCTGACAGCTACGCTGAGCCAGATCTGCTGCCTGTCACTTCAACTCCCCGACCCTACTTCTCGGTTCTCACGGGAGCAAGGTCACCTCTAGTCCTGTAACCGTCTTGGCTAGGCAAGAAGAGAGATGGCTGAGATCCGCAGAGAGCAGGAAGCACCCTCCTTCTCCAGGAAGGGGCCCCATCGCCACTCTGAGAGACTGGGTTTGCAGAGGAGAAGGGTGTCAGCCATGCCAGGGAGAGGGTCCGTCAGCAGGAAGGACTCAGCCCATTTAGAGAAGCTGGCCACCCCCGCCCCCGGGGACCCGGCTCCATGCTGCCAACAGATGTAGCTGTGTCCTCGGTGAGACTCAGTCAGGGGTTGGCCGGCGAGCTCCCGAGGCCGTGGGGGAGGGGGCGGCGAGTGAGAAGGAGGGCTCATTGGCCGGGCAGGTGCACAAGTTCAACAAGTACTTGCTGAGCACTTGCCATTTCCCAGGCTGCTGGAGGCACCCAGGAGACTCCAGCCCCTGGGGTTATATCTGGGGGAGTGCAGGGGTGATGGGACAAGGTTGCTGTGCTGGACACGGACTCCTCGGGGGTGGACTTGGGGGCTGAGGGTGGGTGGACTCCCGGGTCCCTGGCTGACTGCTGAACACAGTGTCGTGGGGTAGCACCGGCTGACCGGAGGCTGTGAGTGCGGGTGAGGGGTCTTACTGGGCGCAGCCAGGGCTTGGGGGCCCCCCACCTCCTGGCGCTGGTGGTGCAGGAGCCGGGAAAGCAGTGGGTGCAGCCAGGGCGGCTGTGCTTTGTGAATGAACTCGATCGCCCCTTCCTTCTCCCAGTGCTCACAGAGCCTTTACAGTAAGACAGATACGGGCAGCCAGCGGAGGCAGGAGAGGAAGGAGGCTGGCTGGGGCCTCCGAGATCTCACGGTATCACACAGGGCCAAGAAGAGACCATAGAGCACCAAGTGGAAGAGCAAGGGGATGGAAGAGAGCAGGGCTCTAGAGGCTATGGAAGTAGCCTCCAAAAGGCTCCCTGGAGGAGGTGATGTTCTGGTCTGAGCCTCTGGGGATGGGTAGGAGCTGCCACAGCTAGAAAGGTGACTGTAAACAGCTGGATGGAGAGGGACCCCAGTGAGGGCACCAACCACCAAAGTCCTGGGCCAGGTCCTGCAACTGCCTGGCTCTGTGGCCCATGGCTCCAAGCCTCAGTTTCCCCATCTGGAGAATGGGGACCTTGCTGGTCGCCTCACCACGGGGAGCTATAGTGAAAGCACTTTGTATACTGAGCCGCTGCCCCAGGTGCGCCCTGATTCAGCAGGTGGCTTCCTGGCGCAGATGGTTTGAGGAGCACCCGCCTTGCCAGGGCCAGGCACGGGCAGGCTGTGGAGCCGAGGTAAGGGCATGGCGCTCGTGATTCGGAGGTGTTCTTCCCAGACTCTGGCGCCTCCGAGTCAGACTGCATGGCTGCCTGGGCATGGGGGGCGGGTTTGCGCTCAGCCTGCCAGCGGGAGCACGCGGGACCCGTGGCGAGGGAGGCGCCGTGACGCCTGAGTCACAGCCCGGGAGGCTCTGGAACGTGCTGCCGGGCCCGGGGACACGGCCAAACACGAGAAAACCGGCGGCATGTGGACTGCGTTTTATTTTCGGCCTTAAAAACTGTAGCGTTCCTGCCATGAATATGCATGCCTGTTAAATATGCATGTTTTAGACGCCGGTTAATTACACCTGTTACATCAGATCACCATGAAGTCGAAGAGGATGGGGCGGGTTGCATTCGATCAAGGTTGCGTACAGAGCAGCTGTCAATGCTGACCGTGATCTTGAACCATCTTTGATATCCCCAAGGAAGACGTGCTTGCAGGAGACATTCTGACACTGCAGGAAGGTGCCAGATAAAATCCACGGCCCCCAGGTACCCGGCTGGAATGCGAGCCCCTGGGCTCAGTGCCCACTGAACGCCCTCTCTGCCACGGCTGCTTGCAGGCTGGGCCCGGAGCTGGGCCCGCTGCGGCCGCAGGACCTGGCACTTTGGATCTTCAGTGAGGGACAGCTGCCAGGAGAGCGTCAGGCCCCGCAGCTGCCACCCCGCTGGCCCCAGGCAGCCTGGCAACACCCCTGGGGAGGGGCCTAGGGTGGTTTCAGACCCCTGGGGCTACACAGAGGATGGGGCCCGTAAGAGTCCCCAGCCCAGAGGTCAGGGGGCCCTTTTGGGGGCCAACTTGGCCTTTTGGCTTGTCTCCCTTTGTGCTCATCAGTTTAAGAGGAAGGAGGAAGAGAGGAGACTCAGTCACACCTGGCTGGTGCTTTGGTAGATTTTTTTACCCAGTGGATGCTGTTCATAGTCCTATGGGGATAGGTGTGGTTCAGCCCATCTTACAGATGAGAAAACGGAGGCTCAGAGAAGTAAGAAGTGAGGCCATCAAGCGACAGAACCCCCTCTCAGCCAGGCCAGCCTGGTGCCAAGGCCTATGTGATTCCCAGACAGTGTCCTCCGGGGTGGGGTGGGGTAGTGTCCCTGCAAAGTGTCCCCAAAGGGGGGTGTGACAGGGACTTGGGGAGCAGCCTGTTTCCCAGCCCCACAGCCCAAAGGATCCGAAGGTGCGTGCAGGGTGTTGTCCTGGGTGTAGGGAGACTGGGGAGGGGGTACAGACGCGGCCCCCAGGCACGGGCAACGGGGCAGGCCACTGCGGTGAGGGCGCGTTGCTGCTCTGCAGGGTTGGGGTGGGTGAGCGGGCTTCCCGGAGGAGGAGGTGTTTGAGCTGGGTCCCGGATGGTGAGGAGGAGGGGCTCAGGCCCGGCGAGGCACCAGTGAGTGGAGGGCCTGGGTGAAGATGGGCCAAGTGTATCCAAACCACGTGCCTTGTGAGGCGCGGGCTCTGACGGGCGGAGGGAGTGCTTTCGGTCCCTCCTGAGGGCTGGGGGGCAAGGGGGTCGAGATGTGGTGGACAGGACTGGGCGTGGGGTTGGAGGCTGGGCCAGGAGGGGACAGAGCCGGCCCAGGGGTGCTGCTGCCTATGGGCGCTGAGAGAAGGGACTTGGGGGCTGCTTTGGGATGTGGGGGCACAGGAGATGGCGGGGCCACTGCCGACCCCAGGGTCTGGCCACCTGCCAGGAGGTGCCTCTAGCTCTGGTATTCACGGAGGGCTTCCCAGAAGCTAAGGCCCCTGCGTGGCACCTGGGGGAGCAGAGGGGAACACAGCACACGGGATGACAAGGTGGGGAATGTCCCAGGGGCCCCCTGGACAGGGTGGAAGGAGGCCCGCAGCCCGTGCTTCTGCTCCTTCTGGGGCGGAACTGAGGAGGAAGGAGGCTCCAAGCTTCCAGCCCCGCCCCACCCCACCCTGCCTGGGCACCCCCCAACGAGAGCCCGGCCAGCAGGTGCTCCCGGAGAGGGAGAGAGGCCTGGCGCCCTTGCATCCCCAGCCCTCTGCCACCAGCCGGGCCCTCCTTTGCAGGGAAGGGTAGTGAGGCGTGCCTACTTGTCAGTCGTGGTGGGTAGTGTACCTATTACCACAGCTGCGGGGGTGGGGTGGGGTGGGGTATGGGCCAGGGAGAGGCACTTAGGGGGACTCTCCAGCTTCAGGGGCCCCTTGCCCATCTCCCCCCACACCCACTCACTATGCCCGGCCTGCAGGGCCGATGCCCAGAGCCAGCGGTGTCCCAGGTGGAAAGAAGCAGCTGCCACGGGCCCCTGAGAGGAGGATGCTTCCCCCTCCCAGCGCAGAACCAGCCCTGCTCAGGCCCCTCCCTGGGGCCCCGTCCGCAGCAACTGTGTGAACCGGGCCCTCGTGAGGGCATTTCCGGTCCTGTTCCCATTATACAGACGGAGAAGCGGCTGGGGGGTCAGGGATCTCCTGGGGACCTCTGCTCTGAGGTGGGGGAGCCCTGTTGAAACTAACAAGGAAGGAAAGAGACGGGATGGGAGGGGAGGTCCAGAGAAAGCTGAGATGAAGGAGCCTCCCCCCTCCCTCCCTCCCCACCTCGCCCACCTCCCTGGCTCCTCGAGACAGTGCCCGCCTGCCCCAGGCACAGGCAGTGGCTGGATCTCACAATATCCCCGCAGAGGAGCTATGCTGCTGCTCAATGACAGATGAGAGCACAGGGGCTCAGGGAGGCTGTGTGACAGGTCCAAGGCCACGCAGCTGTCCCAGCTCCCGGGGGCAGGGGCTCTCCCTGGACATTGGGCCGAGACGGGCTGCCCTCCATGCACCCATACCTGGGTGGCAGTGTGGCCCAGCCTGTGACTCAGAGATGGACAGAGTCTGATCTACCACGTGACCTCTCTGAACCTCGGTCTCCTTTTCTGAACCCCTGGGGTGGTGTTGAGCATCAGTCTCCTGGGGGGAATCAAGAGGGTATTACCTATAAAGCCAGGCCCAGTACCCAGCCCCAGCAAGTCCTGATATGGCCACAGGGGACCCAGAGACCAGGGGCCAGGGGAATACGGAGCGAAAGCACAGCCAGAGAGGAACAGGGACTTGTCCAAGGCTGCCCAGCACTGACGACGGACAGGGCTCCGTGGTGTGGGGGGCTCTCACCCTCTCCTGGACCGGGAGCCCTTTGAGAAGTGGCTGAAAGCCTCAGACTCTCCCAGAACAGGGCTCCTTTGTGCGCAGCCCCCAGTCCCTGCCCCCAGAGAGAAGCCAGGGCCACTGGGGAGGGTGGCTGCCCTCTGGCCAGGCCCCGCCGCCTCGCTGAGCCCGGGCGCCTCTCTTGCAGGGGACGGCTACTACCTGGCCGTGGGCGGGGCTGTGGCCCAGCATAACTGGTGTCACATCAGCTCGGTGCTGCAGGACCAGAAGTTCCGGTGCCAGCTCATCGACAGCTCCGAGGACCTGGGCATGATCAGCATCCAGGGCCCCGCCAGGTAAGGACGGGACCGGGAGCCACGCAGCTGGACGCACGGCCCCCCGGGGCCTGAACCCGGGGCCCTCCACCTGGGACCTGTGGCTGGAACAGGGCGCTGGTCCAGAGTGGGACGTTCTGGTTAGCTAAATGCTCTCGTGAACCCAGAGACGCCACGCCGGAGAAATCACGTTCAAAGCCCCGGAATACAGGAAAGCTCTCGGTGGGACAGACTGGGCCGCCAGGAGTCTGCACCGGGGGCTGCGGCATTGCAGAGGGCCTGGGGGTGCCAGAGGGGGGTTGCCTCTGGGTCACTGGTAGAGTCGAGCAGTTACTGATGCCCACTCCAGTGCGTACAGCCAGGCTGGGTTCTCCCTGACCCTGGGGCTGAGAAGTCTATCAAACACTGAGAGGCCACCCCCCCCACGGCCCGAACACCTCCGGACGGGTGATTCAGTCAGTCATTCGTTCCGTACATACTTGCTGAGCTGCATTCCTGCCCGCAAGGAGTCAGAGCCTGGAGGGCCCTCCAAGGCTGGCCTGTGCAGGGAGCCACAGACGGGCTTAGGCAAAGGGGCTCCTGGGCGGTTGTGCCCTTTGGAGAGGTCCCTCTGGCGGGGATTCCGGAAGGGACTTGGGGACGGGGGACCAGTGGGGAAGAATAATCATGGTAACAGCCACCAACCGGGCACCTGTGAGGCGCCAGACCCTATGCCAGAGAGACGTTTGCCCAGGGTGGTGATGCTCGTAAGTGTCGGGGCGCGTGCGTGCAGACCCGCCCCCGGGCTCTGAGAGCCGCACGCCCGCCGTCGCCCTTCCCGAGGAGTTACACACCCTCGTGGCGACGACGCACGTGCTCTCGGTGCTCCACCACTGGCCCTGGAGCCCAGGCACCATCGGTGTGGGGGGAGGCCCCGCACGGGGCTGCAGGACTGGAGAAGTGAAGCGGGGCGGGGGGGGCGGGGGGGGCCCTGCCTCTGGGGGGCCGGGTTA
>NW_027531908.1:303548-312092 GCF_008692635.1 Crocuta crocuta | reverse complement strand
CAGTGTTGGAGGAAGGCTGTGTTCTTGGAAAGTGATGGGAACAGAACAGCCGGAGGCGGGGGTGGGGTGGGGTGGGGATGGGTGGCCGGACGCATTGCAGCCAGGTGCCCCCAGGCTGTGTCCGTGTCAGCGGGAGTCCCTCTGGGACCCCGGGGGCACCTGGCAGATGCGCACTTGCTGGACGAATCTGAGCACATCGTATACTTGAATGTGGATCGGCATCTGTCAAGTGGTTGACCTGAGGCTGCCACGAACGCCAGCATCCACTGCGGGGACGTTTGGGCAAAGCCCTGGAAGAAACGAGGGATCGCGCTCTGGAGGGACGGTGTTCCAAGGCAGAGGACGCAGCAGGTGCAAAGGCTCGGTGGCCTGTGTGTCGACGGGAAAACAGTGAGGCTGGCTGGAGCAGGGCAGCGGAGACACGCTTGGGGAGCAGAGGAGGCAAGAGCCTGTTGGGGGGCCTGTGAGTAAGGGGCACTGAGCAGGGCAGAGACGCGGTCAGACTTGGGCTTTACAGGGGATCTGATGCCGGCCAGGGCGAGGAGGTCAGCAGGGGTGTGAGGAGCTCGGGGGCCGGAGAAGCCGTGTCCAGGTGGCCCGGGGGTCCCAGCGGGATGAAGACCCAAAACCGAGCATTATGTTTGTTACTTGCAGTGGACTTGAGGGTGGTTTGCGGGACGGCTGGGCGGGAACACACGGACCCAGGAAGGGAGGAGGGGAATGTGGAGCGGAGCGAGGTCGCTGGCCACGGCTAAGGGGAGGGACGTGGGGCCCGGTGGGGGGAGGGGTGGCCCAGGACCCCAGCTCGGCCGGTACAGATACCGTGGGCGGTTTCCTGGTCTCCCCGGGGCCAGCCACTCACAGTCTGTGGGCCGGACGGAGCTGGGGGTCCCGGCCGGCCCTCGGCAGCCTCCCCCCGACCCTTACCACAGTGCCCGCGGCCCGGCGTGAGCTAATTTTAGCGCGGAGGAGGTGGGTGGGCAAGGGAGGGAGGGTGCAAGCAGCCAGACCAAGGCAGGGCCCCTGCGGGACAGGCCAGCCTCCTCTGCCTCATTAGAAGCCACTCCAGGTGGGTGGTGGTGACGGCCACCCCCCGGTAATTTCTTAACTTCCTGCTCCGATGTGCCTTCTCCTTCAAGGACAGCCCCGCATTCCTGTAGAGTAACAGCCGCACTGGCACCACGGGTGGGGGCTGGACCTTCTGAGTTGTCAGGTGGGAAGCGATTTAACCCAGCACCCTGACCGTGGGCGATGCTAAGTGACCTGCTGTCCAGTAGAGCTCTCTGGAAGCGTTCTGTAATTGGGTGGGCCCGGTACGGCACCTACCGCTAAGCTGCAGGTGGCCACTGAGCCCTAAATGTGTCTGATGAGACTGAATATTTCATCGTAATGAACTTAAACTCAAGCGGCCACAGGTGGCTAGTGGACGGGCCCTGTCACAATTACCAACATCCAGGCGGTTGGCACGTGCTTTCGCACTGATTCCTCACCAGTGCCCTGGGAGGGGGCATCACTGCCCCAGCAGAGGATGGGGTGCGGGGGTGGGAGGGGGTGGGAGGTGAGCCGGACTTGAACCAGTGTCTCTGGCCCGTGCCCCCCAGCGCCACCTGCTGCCTCTCTCGTGGAGGGACAGCCTCCTGCGCCCCAACCCGGTTTAGGTGGGTTGGTGCCCAGAGCCACCCGTCGCGCTGCGGACCCCCTACAAACCCTTGGCCCGGCGGGGGCAGCCGCAGACTCCTGCCCCTGCAGAGAAGCAGGCCGGGAAGGCACCAGAGGGGCCGTGCTCCTTGAGGGCTGGAGATGGGCTCTCTGGGGGCTGGCAGCACGTGGGTGCCGGGGGTGTGAGTTACATAAGGCGCTCGCAGCCTGCAGCGTGCTGGCCACCTCGGGCCGGCGTGGGTGGGCAGCTCCACAGCGCCGTGGGCGCGGGAATCAGGGTGGGCCGCAAGCACTCTGAGCAGCCGTACCCTGCAGCCCCAGCACCCACTGGTACCCCTGTGGGGGGCTGTCTCCTGCCAACGGGGAGCCCACCGTGGGGTGCAAAGCCAGGCTGTTGTCAATCTGTTCCATTTACCGTGTGCCCTCTGTGCCAGGGACATTGGGACAGGAGCCCTGTTGTCACAGAGTTCCTGGCCTGGGGGTGGCATGGGGGTGGGGGCAAGTACAAGCCACGTGAGAGGTGCCCTGTCAGCTGTATCAGAGCCTCAGGACCCAGATAAAGGGCACCTGAGCCTGGTTCAGGGGGTCGGGGAAGGCTTCCTGGAGGAGGTGGCAGCTAAGCCAACACCTGAAGGATGACAAAGGCTTAACCGGGGCAGGGCATCTGGGTGGCTGTGCCAAGAAGGGCAGGAAGGAGTAAACTGAGTCCTGGAGGGAGGTGAGAGGGCAAGGGGCCCAGGAAGTGAAGGTTTCCATGGGTACCGAGAGCTTGGGGCCCAGCGAGCTCTCAGGTGACCCATGAAGCACGAGAGCCAGATCCCGGGTGCCGGTGCCAGGGTGCGGGAGGCGGGCAGGGCGGCCCCTGCGCTCAGGGAGCTCACAAACGTGGCTCCTGCCCTGGGACTTGGTGGGACCTGGGGGCGTCAGCTGGTTAGGCCTGGCCCCAGGAGCTCATGTGAGGCCGGGCTACCCCGACCCCGTTCCTACTGAGCGGGTGTCTTAGTGGACTGTGTTCTGGGCACGTGGTCCTCTTTGCGTGCTTTTGCTGATGCCCGTCTGTGGTCAGTCTGCGTCACGTCGACAGGGGCTTGCCCTGCTCACGGCTCTTTCCCCGCCGCCTCCTGCCCAGAGCCTGCGCCCACGGGTGCTCAGCAAGTGTTTGTCGACTGCCTCACCGACTTTGTTCTTGCTCCCAGCCGTGCCATTCTCCAGGAGGTGCTCGACGCAGACCTGAGCGATGAGGCCTTCCCTTTCTCCAGCCACCAGCTGGTGAGAGCCGCTGGGCACCTGGTAGGTACCGAGGGGCCGCTGGCTCCGGGCTGTGGGCGGCAGCAGCAAGCCTGGGGCCAGGACCCGGGGGGGGTGGGGGCGCTGCGTGCCCTCGGGCAGGTCTGCTGACTTCCCTGAGCCTCTGTACGCCGCTTCACCGCGGGGACTTAGATGGTCCTGCCCACCGGCCGTTTGGACTGGAGAGGGGTGACGGGCCCGAGTGCTCTGCCCAGGGAGGGGGGCTCCCCCCCAAGCTCCCACCAGGAGAGACAGCCTCGCCAGCCGCACAGCCGCCCACAGTGTCCCCTCCCCAGAGGCACGGGGCATCCTGTCCCCCCCCGTCAGGGTGGCACACGCCTCCTCCACCGCATTGGAAACAACAGGATGGGGGACAGCGGAGCAGTTCGCGGCTGTGGTGGGGGGGGTGCTCTGTGGCCTCTGGGGAGGCACTTGGCCTTCCCTGGCGTTCTCCCCGCCCCCCTCCTGCAGTGTTGCGGGGGGAAGAGGGGCTCCTCTCCAGCAGCTCCCAGCTCCAGAAAGTCCAGGTCCCGGGCCCCAGGGCTTCTGGAACGGTGGGCGGTGTCAGGGCTCAGTGGGGCCCGGCTCTGGCAGNGGGTCCAGCTCTGGGCCAGCACGTCCCTTCCCTGCACCTCAGTGTCCTTGTTGGAAACGAAGCATCCTGGTCTCCGTTCTGACTCCCCGAGGCCACTCTCCGCTGGGGGCTTGCTGGGCACCGAGCACCGTTCTGGGCACAGGCTGCACATGTCCCACTTAATCCACACAAGCACTGAAGGTTCTGTTAGGAGGTCCCTCAGCCTCGGCACTGTGGACGTTCCGGAAATTACTCTGTGTTGGAGGCGGGCCTGAGCAGCACCCCTGGTCTCCACCCACTCGGTGCCGGGGGCACCCCCAGCGGTGACAGCCACAAGTGCGTCCAGACACGGCCCAGCGGCCCCAGGGGCCAGACTCGCCCAAGGAGAGGAGCTAGTCTGTGATCGTCCCGCACGGCGGTCACGCCCAGGCCCTATGGCAGTGCGGAGAGCTGCCCGCAGCCCTCAGCTAATGAACATTAAAGCACCAAACACACGTCCCCAGATCGGACAGGGCCGTCAGGCAGGGGGTCGGGGGCTGGACCGCCGGGGCGGGGGGCACCTCTCCCTTTCCTCTGCCTCCATGTTCGTCCGGGGTTTGGTGGAAAAAGTGCCCAGGAACGTTGGTGAGGAGTGGGGTCCTGGCCTGCAGGGGGCTGGAGGTCCGGGCCCAACCTGGGTCCTGGTAGCGCAGAAACAAGGTCGCGCTGGACTCGGTGAGGGGGCCGCAGAGAGAAGACGGGGACGAAGGCGGGTGTGCAGACCAGGGGAGCGCTGACCTGGCTCTGCTCCTGCCTTCACTCCCCGCAGGCCGAGCTGAGGAACAGGAAGCCGGGGGAAGGGGTCTCTGCCTCCTCTGTCTAGCTTGCTTCCTGCCTTTTTGGTTCAGAGCTGCCTGCCAGGACCAGAGAGGGTGGGTGCTTTGAGAAAGCAGCACAGCTCAACCCAGGCGCCGGCAGGCACCCGGCCGACCCCGGCTGCAGCTGGGCTGTGGGCCCCCGCGAGGTCCAGGCAGCGTCCGGCCCTGTCTGGGACAGGGTTCTGGCCTGTGGAGGTGTGAAGGGGAGTTGAGAGGCTTGGTGTCCGCCGGCCCGCCTGTGTCTGGGGGGATGAGTGGGGGAGGGCAGCAGGTGGGAGCACTTCCTTTCCTGGCACAGGCCGCTCCACCGAGGCCCCTGGGACCCGTTCCTGGCCAGCGTGCTTCAGCTGCCTCCGCCCCCAGGGCCGGCCTCTCGCAGCCCTGGCCGCCTCCCCCTGGCCGCCTGGCTGCACTTTGGCCGGCAGGGCCGGGGAGCTGGGCTGGGCCAGGTCTCCAGCCAAGGGGAGGCGAGGCCAGACTCCAGGATGACCCCCTCCCTAGGGTGACAGAAAGGCCGGACACAAGGTGAGGGTGGCACGAGACGCCTGGGTCCGGGCACAGGGCACCCACGGGGTGCCTTCTCCTCACTGTCTCCTCTGGAGCTCACTTCCTGGTTTTGTCAAAAAGTGTTTTAGTACCTTATGAACGAGTGCTCGGTTTCCAAGCATAACGGTGCCGTGTGGTGGTCAGAACGAGGGGCCTGGAGGCACAGCTCACTTTTCGCAAGACCCCTTTGAGTGTGACCCTGGCTGGACCTGCCTGAGCTTCCTCTCTCTGCCCTCGGCCCCGGGGATGGCTGGTGCGTGGGCAGGGGCCTCGCACGAGATGCCGGCACAAAGCTCGCCTTGCCGGAGTCCGGCTGAGGAGATGGTGGGCACCGCATTTCACTGTAAATATTGGGAACGTGTGTAAACCAAGGGCTAGGACGTGGAGCCCCCGTAACTCTGCCCCCAGCAAAGCCGAGGTTAGCAGGCTAGCACTGCATCTGCTTTCCCCGATCTCTGTCTGTAAGGTTTCCAGCAGAAGCGGGGATGTCTGTGTGGACAGCGTGTGCGTGCAGCTTTATTCTCTGATGACAGTTGTAAGTTTTCCGGTTCCTCCAAACATTCCCCAAGAGCTGCTTTGGAAACCCCTGTGATGGTGTCTCAGCTCCCTGAGCAGCGTCCATGCTTGGGAATAGCCCAGTGATGCGCCGCCCTTGACCGTGGTCCTTTGACGACTCTGATTATTGACCTAAGGCAGGTTCCTCAGAAACAGAAGCAGACCCAGACCCAGTGGTGTCCCAGGTACACAGGCCTAGCCTTCTGGGTCACTCCGTGGTGTGTTCTGGCCCATCCTTTGGTANCAAAGGTACGAGGTCCTGCCCACGGGAGGCTGGCGTCATCAGCTCACACGCAGCCAGTTCAGGTCTCATCTGAGCTCTGACTGAACTGCAGGATCTAGTCCTGATGCTAGTTCCTCTCCCCACCTCTGCCCTCCCTCTACCGCCCATCCCCCGCACTCCCACCTGGCTCTAGAATTAATTCTGGACATGTTGGCTGGGAGCCCCTCCCCCACACTGGTGCCGGGCCCTGCTGGACCCTGAGGCCCTGGGATGGCGATGCGGGCCCCGCCCTCCACAAGCTCACACCCTGGCGGGGGTAGGGGTGGGGCGGGAAGGACTCAGCAGCACAGCCCAGCCTGCACTGGAGAGAGGGCCTGGGCGGTGGGCAGTCGTCTCCCCAGGCAGCTGGCATGAGGTCCCGGGAGCAGATGCCCAGGAGGGAGAATGGAGTCTGGCAAAGACAAGTGAGGGAAGACACGGTGCTGGAGAGGCACGGTGACTCCGGCCTCTCTGCCGGCGAGGGGCTCGGCCCTAGCACAGGGGCCCCCCTCCCACGGCGCCCCTGGCGAGATGAGAGGAGCGCGCACCCTGGGGGGGCCAGTGCAGAGCATCCGAGGGATGAGGGACGGGATGCAGCTGAGGCTGAGGGAGGTTGGTGCCGGACAGGCCCCGAACAGGCCGAAATCCTGCCTCTGAGTATCACCTCCCGAGGCCCATGGAGGCGTGGACAACACAGAGCAAAGGCTGAGTTCCCTTGGTGGTGACGTGACCCAGGCCCCATGTTCCGGGATGGGCTACACCTAGGACACGATGGCCTCCCCATTCACCCCATTCCAGTAAGAGGAGTGGAGAAGCTGGCCGGGCCTCAGGCCGGGGAATCTGGGCTGCCCTCAGCCCGGTGGTGGCCTCACAGGCCGGCAGGGGTGGGGGCTGGGTCAGCACAGAACCCTAGAGCCCAGGAGCAGAGTCACCCCAGTGCTCAGCAGAGCCGGGCGCCTGTGGGCCTGGCTTCTAGTCTTGCCTGGCCTTCTGGGCCCATCTCTCCTGGCCTCGGTTTCCCCACCTGTAGCACAAAGGCTGGACAGTGTCTAAAATCCTTTCTGCGCTGTTCTGTAAAGTCTGTCTGGACTCTGAACACAGGGGGATTTCGTATTCTCCCAAATAATATCTTGCACTGGCTTCAACATGGACCGACGCCATATCCTTCTGTGTGAAGAGGCGCTGGGGCCAGGGTGCGGCCCGGCCAGGTTACGGGAGGTCACTGGACTCCAGCCAACCAGATGCAAGGGAGGAATGTGGGCCTGCGTGGCCGGCACGGCCTCCTGGTCGCTATGCACGGAATGTCGAGGGCCAGAGCCCAGACGGCAGCCGGGGCCCGGGGTGGGCAAGTAGGACCTGCCACTGCCCGGCGTGACCCACGCTCACAGCAAACAGCTGGGTCGACGACCCCGGCGGAGCCGTGTCCTGGTTTTGTACTAATTCCCCGACATGCTCGGGCCCCAAGCCACCCGGAGCCCCGCATTCCTAGAGGAAGAACAGGGGCGGAGGGAGGCGTCCCCTCGGCAGGCAGCTCACCAGATGGCCTTGCCTCCCACATGCCGGCCTCAAGGCCAGCGAGGCTCCCAGCGGGAAGTGCTCACCCAGCGTGGTTCCGGGGGGAGACGTGGTGTTCCTGGCGCCTCGGCCGAGGACGGGGGGCCCCCCTTCTGGAAAGCGGTGGGAGCCAGGCCGCAAGCTCGTCCGAGGCACAGGGATATTGTTGATTGTCTCCTGAAAATTAATTTCAGGTCCAAAGGAGGTTGGGTTTCCTCTGACGGTGTGAAGGGCTCGCCGTGGCAGCCTTGGGATTCGATTCGTTCGGGATAGAACATTCTCCCACCTGCACCCGTTACGTGGACAGTCGGAGGCTCAGGTCTCCGTACGGGGCCTCCCATGGCTTCACAGAGCCTGTGTTCATTTGACACTTGGGTTTTAGCTGCTGCATTAGAAGTTGCTTTGCACAACGTGTGCAAGATCCGTCCGTGGCTCTGGAAAGCCCGGGGGGCAGGGGGGCGGGCCCCATGGGTATGGCGGAGAAAGCCGCCATGGGGCCACGGCCACTGTTCAAGGCGTCCCCTGGGGGACCTTGTGTCTTCTTGCCGGGAAACCATAAGGTAAAGACGTGGTGGGCATGTGTCTGGATGGCGTCCGGACATGAGCATCAGCGATTCTGGAAGCCCCTCCAGGGCAGGGCTCTGTCCTTTCTCTGTGGGGAATGAGTGACATTCTCACCCAACAGCCCCCGTTCTGCTCTGTGGTGTAGACAGCCATCTTCCTCGGGGACTGCCCAGGGTGGCTTGAAATCTGTGGTTCCAGGGCCAGCTGGCTGGGGAGGCGGACTTTCTGCTGAGGAGCAGCGGGGAGGGTCCGTGGCCCATTCGGCCTTCCTGGGGCCTGGAGGAAGGACCCCGGGGGGTCCAACAGCTTCTATGAGGCTTTTAAGATCCTCAGAATGGGTCAGCCTTTCTTCTCTTTAGTTTAAATATCATCTGTTGTTGATTGGTTGATTTATTCATTTATTTCAGAGAGCATGCACACAAACAGGGGAGGGGCAGAGAGAGAGGGAGAGAGAGAATCCCAGGCTGGCTCCCCGCTGTCAGTGCAATGCTGAACGTGGGGCTCGAACTCCCGAACCATGAGATCATGACCTGAGCTGAAATCAAGAGTAGGACACTTAACTGACTGAGCCCCCCGGGTGCCCCGAAGGTCAGGTTTTCGATATGTGAGTTGAGCATCATACCTTTTATTTGTTCTTATTCTTGGACATTAGTTTTCAGTCTTCCCCTCCCCCGCCCCCATCCCCA
>NW_027531908.1:284688-303249 GCF_008692635.1 Crocuta crocuta | reverse complement strand
CAGACACCACTATCTTTACTGCCGTACTCACCTCCACCACCTTTACCTTCACCATCACTACCACCATCGCCAGAGCCGCCCCACCCCTGCATACCCGCCTGCTGCACCAGACCACCGGGAGAAATCGCACGTCCCCCTTGCAGAACTTTGTTAGGATCCAGGAGGTCTCGGCAGCCCCATGGGGGGTTGAAAAACGAAGGTCCTTGAACCTATCACCAGCATGTTCTCCCCCTGTCCTGTGGGTTCAGGGTGCCAGACCCCGCAGAGGGCCACCCCTGCTCTGGTCCCCGCCCACACCTGTCTCCAGGCCCCTGGGAATCCTCACTTATGTAAGGGATGGCTGAGTTTGGAGGAGGTGCGTGGCGTGTCGGGGGCGCTGTTATACAACCACATGCCTGGAAGCTTGTAAACTGCCACAAGCTAATGTGATCTGAAAACGTGGGACACAGTGGCCTGTGTCTGCCGGCACGACTGCCGGAGCCCTCCTGTGGCATCTCCCCAGAAAGGCACGCTCCAGGCTTGCTCCGATGATGCACATGCCCGGGGTCGGGGTGGGGGGGTCCCATGAGAGCCACATGGCCTCCCCTGCCCGGGGCACCTGTGTGGCCTTTGATCTGAGCCGAGGCGGCTGCCCGCGACCTCTCTGGAAGGCTGGCGGGAGCACAGTAATGCACCGAGTACGGACAGTCAGGCTCCCAGATCACATCTTGCTAAAACCCAAGCTCCCACAATTTTCCAGAAGTGCTCCCACCCGAAACTCTTCAAGTGATTCGGTCTAGGGCAGGGGGTGTGGCTCTCATGGCACCCACACGTGCTCTACACTCAGAAACTCAGGTGGAGACCCCGTGCCGCCGCCTCCTCGTGATCAGCCGTGGGGGGAGTATTTATACCATGGAAAGTGGTCATTGCTACAGAACACCCCCCTCCCCACCCCGGGAGACGATTGTCAAACATTTCCCGGGACATCAGTGGGCCTGGGGCAAGTGACCAAACTCCCCTGAGTCTCCGGTTCCTTCTTTGTAAAATGGGAGCACCCTGCCTGGGGTTTTATGGGGATGATTCTGTTGAGTGCTCCCATGAGCCTATGAAGGACATCTGTTTTGTGGGGGTTTTTTTACTGCTTATTTATTTTTGAGAGAGAGACAGAGCACGAATGGGGGAGGAGCAGAGAGAGAGGGAGACACAGAATCAAAGCAGGCTCCAAGCTCTGAGCTGTCAGCACAGAGCCTGACGTGGAGCTAGAACCTACGAACCTCAAGATCATGACCTGAGCGGAAGTCGGATGCTTAACCGACTGAGCCCCCCAGGCGCCCCAATGAAGGACATACTGTTACCATCCAGGGCTCACAGAAGAGACTCAGAGGGACATCAATGACCAGATTTGCAACACTGGGGACTTTTTATTTGCTTATTTATTTATTTAAAAAATTTTTAAGTTTATTCATTTATTTTGAGGGGAGAGGAGCAGAGGGGGAGAGAGAGAGAGGGAGAGGGAGAAAATCTGAAGCAACCTCCATGCTCTGCACTGAGCCCAACGCGGGGCAGGGCTCGATCCCATAAATTGTGAGATCATGACCTGAGCGGAAATCAACTCAACTGACTGAGCCGCCCAGGTGCCCCTAGGGATTCAGGTTTGAGCCCGAGCCCACACTCTTAGCCACGTGGTGCCTGCTGTGTGGGTGGCCGGCCCCTCATCGACCTGTCAGCATGCGCGTCTGCAGCTCTTCCTCGCTCCTGGCACCCAAAACAGTAAGAAAGTGCAAGTCACCCAGTCCCTCTGGACGTTAGGTGCCCGTCCATGAAGAAAAGGGTGTTTTGTTTTTTACCGTTTTAACCTTTTCTAAGCATATAGTTCCGCAGTAGTAACTGTATTCACCTTGTTGTAGACCAGATTTCCAGAAATTTTTCATCTTGTGAAACTGAAACTCTGTATTCGTTACACCACACCCCCGACTTGTCCTCCCCCCAGTTCTTAGAAGCCACCAGCTACCTTCTGTCTCTAGGAGTTTGACTACTTTAATTCCATGGAGGCAGACTCATATAGCGCTTGCCTTTTTGTGTCTGGCTTACTTCACGCAGCATAATGTCCTCAAGGTTCATCTGTGTTGTAGCCGGTTTCAAGATCTCCTTCCTTTTATTAGCTGAGTAATGTTCCATTATATGGCTAGACCCCACTTTTGTTTATCTTCTCATCTGTCAGTGGACACTCAGGCTGCTTCCACCTCTTGGCTGTTGTGACTAGGGCTGCCGTGAACATGGGTGTGCAAATATCTATCCAATATCTTGTCTTCAGTTCTTTGGGGTATGTACCCAGAAGCAGAATCGCCAGACACGTGGTCACTCTATTTTTCATTTCTCAAGAAATCTCCGCACTGTTTTCCCTAGCATCTGAACCTAAGGGTTCAAATCTATCCACATCCCTGCGAACACTGGTTATTTTCTGGTTTCTTTTATTTTATTTTCTAGTAGCCATCCTAATGGGTACAAGGTCATATCTCACTATGGTTTTGATTTGCATTTCCCTCATGATTGATTAGTGATAATGACCATCCTTTCATTATACTTGTTGGTCATTTGTATACCATCTTGGGAGAAATATTTATTCAAGTCCTGTCCTCATTTCTTAGTTATTTGTTTTGTTGGTGTTGAGTGGTAGTTCTTTATGTATGCTTGATATTAATCCCTTGTCAGATATGATTTGTAAATATTTTCTCCCACCCCATAGGTTTCCTTTGATGCACAGAAGTGTTCATGTTCAGTGTAGGTCCCATTTGACTAATTTTGCTTTTTGTTGCCTGTGCCTTTGCTGTCATATCCAAGAAATCATTGCCAAGTCCAATGTCATGAAGCTTTCCACTGTTTCTCCTAGGAGTTTTACAGTTTTACTCTTAGGTCTTTAATCCATCTTGAGTTAATGTTTATATATGGTGGAAGATGAGGGTCCAGCTTCATTCTTTTGCATGTGAAGATCCAGTTTTCCCAAGACTGTTTGTTGAAGAGACTGTCTCTTCCCCATTGAGTGGTCCTGGCAGCCTTCCTGAGGAACATTTGACCACATACACAAAGGCTGATTTCTGGGCTCTCTTTTCTGTCCCATCGGTTTATTGGTCTGTGGTCTGATTTTATGCCAGTGCCACACTGTTTTTGATTATGGGAGCTTTGTAGTTAGTTTTGAAATCAGCAACTGCAAGTTTTGTAGCCCTGTTCATTTTCAGGATTGTTTTGGCTATTCGAGGTCCCTTGAGATTCCATATGAATGCTAGGATGGATTTTTCTATTTCTGCAAAACGTGTCCCTGGGATTTTGATAGGGATTCATGGAATCTGTACATCGCTTTGGGTAGTATTGATATCATGATGATTGCCTTCCAATCCATGAACATGGGATGTCTTCCCCTTTATTATCTTCTTTCATTTCTTTCAGCAAAGCTTGGTAGTCTTCAGTGTAGATGCCTTTTACCTCCAAAGTTAGGTTTCTTTTTAAGTATTTTGTTCTTCTTGATACTGTTATGAATGGAATTTTTAAAAAGTTTCCTTTTTGGATTTTTCATTGTTAAGGTATAAAACCGCCATTGGTTTTTGTATGTTGATTTTGTATCCCATGTTTATAAATTCCAGCAGTATCCTGGGGGGTCCTTAGGGTGAGAGAAGGTCCTGATGTAAGGTCTTTCCTGATGACCTTCCATGATTTTGTCACTTTGTCTAGGGCCTGTGGTTCCTGTAAGAGGGCAGGGCCCTGTTTTGCAGGGGGATTGCCTCCATTTGGAGCTTGCTTTTGAAGTCAGTCCAGCCCAATCTTTACTGGCAGATGACTATGTGCCAGGCACCAGACTTCCCCTGAACTTGATGATCAGCAGCACTGACCTCTTTAGATGGGGGTGAGACAGGGAGAGGCTGACCCACATGGGCCTGGCTGACCCAGAACCCATGATCCAGGTATCCTCAGTTTTAGCTTTTTCTCTTTATTATATGTCCCTGCTCAGAAGAAATGAGGACCCCCCCCCAAATCCACTGCTTCAGTGGAAACAAATGCAAGAAGTCTAGAAAACCAGCAATTCTGTGAACTTAGAAATGCACCCAGAATTCCCCACACTCTTTCCCTCAATTTGCAAGAAACAGAAGTCCATCTGCCCCTGTTTTCCTCTATCATTTGGGAAGTATTTATTTAGGACCTACTGTGTGCTGGGCCTGAGCACAAGGGTGCAGTAGAGAGTCAGGCAGCCAGTCCCTGGCCTGGGGAGGGGTGGGGGGAGCTGTGGAAGAGGCTTCCCACTGGTGAAGTCAAACAGAGCTCCAGAGCCTGACCCTCTCACTTAACTGGGACCATGTGTGTCTGACATGAACTTGCAATCTTGGGCCATTAATGGGTGAGCTTTAAAAATGATTTTTCCTGTTTCAAAATGAGATTGGCTTTGAGCCCCAAGCTCCTCCATGGGCTGTCTAAAATTAGAACCCCGTTGACAAGGCGATCTTTGTCAGGGGCCCACGGCTTGCACTGGGGAAGCAGGGAAATGTCAACAGTACATTTTCTGTGTCAGTTTTGAGTTTTTTGAGAGGCCCGGGCAAATGGCAATGCAGAGCAAATGTTCACTGTTTCCAGAGCTTTCAGAATCCAGCCCCTCGGCAGCAATGTGATTAAAGCATCAGGTTTATAAGGAGCCGGGTCTGTGCTCGGGAGAGCGGCCTCCGCCCCCTCCTGTGCAGACAGCAGTCCAGCCCGAGCTGCACAAGCTCAGGGTAAGCGCTTTCATCCCTGTGAGCTCTGTGCTTCACTGTACCCTCGACATCCCTGTTGTGACAAGGACGGTCCTGGAGCTGAGTGCTCAGGCCTTACCCCTGGGGACACCCTGGGCTCAAGGATTTGCCCAAAGGCCGGGAAGCAGGCACCCGTGGCTGGGTTGTAAATGATGTGCAAGCAAACCAGCGGCACAGGACAGGTCACAGGCTACCGGGCAGGGAGATGCTGGTTGTGGCCCCGCAGCCGCCAGCCTGGGAGCCCATCAGAGAAGTGCGTGCTCGGGCTGGGCGCCTCTGCCCCTGTCTTTGTATCATCCCCTGGTGTGATTTACATCGGTCTCCGCCACTGCGTGGGAGAAGGGCTCCAGTGACAGAACGTGTGTGCAGAAAGTGGCCCAGGGACACTCTGTCAACAGCACTGTCGTCTCCGAGGGGCTGGGGGCCCAGCTGTCACTGAAGTGGTCCTCACACACGTCTGCAGCCTGATGACAAGGCCCTTCCAACCCCACTGCACGCCCCTCTCTCCCTCCCCTCCCCTCCGCACCTGCTCCAGCTCGGTGCCCTGGCCCCTGCTCCTCTGGAAGGCCAGTCTGCAGCAGGAAGCTCTAACCTTCCAGCCCGGCCCGGCCCTCCCACCTTCCTTCCCAGCACTTGCTCACCCTGAGCCCCGTTATTGCCATAGAACTGGCTGGTGCTTCTGGCTCAGTCCTTCGAAGGCCCCAGGCCTGGGGGGCAAGGCCATGTGTGCCTCCAGAGCCCAGCATCTGGCCAAGGCTGACCAGGCTGGAGAGCAATCCCAGAGAGGACTCAGTGCCTGTCTGCTGCCCCCTTGAGGCGTCTGAACCCACTGGTGTGCCACAGTGACCCGTGGGCTGGGCCACCAACTTCCCAGCAACTCCCCCTCACAGACAGACCTCAGAGCTGCTTTTCTTTTTTTAAGTTATTTATTTTTTGATGTTTATTTTTGAGAGACAGAGAGAGACAGAGTGCAAGCGGGGGAGGGGCAGAGAGAGAGGGAGACACAGAATCCAAAACAGGCTCCAGGCTCTGAGCTGTCAGCACGGAGCCCGACGCGGGGCTCGAACCCACGAACCGCGAGATCATGACCTGAGCCGAAGTCGGATGCTGAACCAACTGAGCCCCCTGGGTGCCCCAGACCTTCTTAAAAAAGACAGAGCCAGGCTCCTGATCCCATTTACAGATGAGGAAACTGGGGCCAGAGGGAGGCCAGGAGACTTGCCAAAGGTCGTGTGGTGATTGCATGGTGGCCTCCAAAACAGATGTCTGCGTGCTAGCCCCCCACCCAGACCCTGACTCTGGCCTTAGTTGGAAGTGTCTTTGACGGTGTGACTCGGACAGGATCATCGAGGATCAGGGTGGCTCCTGACTCCAATGACAAGTGTCCTGCTAAGAGACCAAAGCAGAGAAGACACAGAGGAGAAGCCCTGGGCCAGAGATTGGAGGGATGTGACTGCAGCCTAGGACCACCTGTGGCCACCAGAAGCTGGAGGAGGCAGGAAGGACCCTCTCCCAGAGATTCTGGGGCAGCACAGAGTATGACACCTCGATTTGGGGCGTCGAGCCCCCAGAGCTGGGAGAGGACACCCCTCTGCCGTTCCAAGTCCCCAGTCTGTGGTCACTTGGTACGGCTGCCCTGGGCGCGTGCACAGTGACTTAGAGGAGTTGAGTCCTGGGAGCCCTGTGTCCATCTCCTCCTGCTCCCGGCCTTGACACCCCTTCTTCTCCTTAAAGAGTTCCAGAGCAGTCTGGAGCTCTGTCCTTGGAGACCCCCTCCCTGGGTGGTGGGTGGCCTGGGCCCAGGGCCATCTAATGAGAATGGTGACCGTAGGAACTTGACCTGGGTCGCCGGGCCCTAGCCTGGGTCTGAGCCGTGCCTTGTGCCCCCAGGTGCGGGCCATGAGGCTCTCCTTCGTGGGGGAGCTGGGCTGGGAGCTGCATGTGCCCAGGCTGGCCTGCGTGCCCGTGTACCAGGCTGTGATGGCTGCGGGCACCAAGCACGGCCTCGTCAACGCCGGGTACCGGGCCATCGACTCCCTGAGCATCGAGAAAGGTGTGTGCAGGGGCCACACAGCGCCAGTGAGCTGNCCATGTCTTACATGAAGGCCTGGCGATGGATGGCGCTTGGGTCCCTGATGGCAGTACTTGGAGGGGGAGGGGGAGGGGGCTTGCCCGGGTTTGTGGGGGTGCGGCCGGAGCTGGGTTTGGACGGGGTGCAAACCGGGAGGTTTGAGGACTGTGAGGGCAGGGCTGCTCAGGTCCCTCCCTGGCGTCTCAGCCCGCAGGGCAAAGGCTGGAAGGGGCATCTGCTGCTGGGCACTGACCCCGGGGTCTCTGCCCCACAGGCTACCGGCACTGGCACGCCGACCTGCGCCCAGACGACAGTCCCCTGGAAGCGGGCTTGGCCTTCACCTGCAAGCTCAAGTCTGCCGTCCCCTTCCTGGGGCGCGAGGCCCTGGAGAAGCAGCGGGCCGAGGGCCTCCGCCGGCGTCTGGTGTGCTTCACGGTGGATGAGTGAGTAGCCCGTGGTCCTGCATCCATCCGTCCGTCAGTCCATCCAGTAGGGCAGGGTCGGCTGGGCCTGAGGGGACGGCGGGGGTGGGGATGGGGGCAAAAGACCAAGGCGCCGCCAGACTGCATCCTGAGGGTGGATACAGACTGAGGTCACCACGTGGTGACCCCTCACTACGTTCCCGTTAAATCCCCCCCAAGACAGATGGCGGAGGGAAGGCCAGGCTGCAGCCACCAGCCCCACTTGGAGAACGGGGGTGTCAAGGACAGGGTAGCCCGGGAGGGCTGGCTTTGAGCAGGTGGTTCAGTTGTGTCCTCAGGATCTGGCCGGTCTGTCCCTGGATTCCACCTGGGCAGGGGGGTGACTCTGAAATGACAGGACCAGGCTGGTGTCAGTACCGCCGCGTCTTCGCGGGAATCTGAGTGGCAACGGTCTCCAGGCCTGCGGCTGAGCTTTGCTGATTTGCAGCTGACAGGCCCCCCCAAACGGAGCCACTCTCCCAGGTTTCTGGAGCCATCAACGGGAGTGTCAACAGCCATGGCGGGGAGGGGCGCGGGGGGCAGAGAGGGAGCTGAGCGTGGCTTGCCATCACCCTGCCGCTTCCCGCTCGGCTCCAAGCTGGGCCCCCCGTACGCTGCCTGCCCGCCTGCCGGGGAGCAGCTCGGGCTCCAGTGTGGGGGTGCAGACGGAGCAGGGCCCAGTGGAGCCCCTCCGGCCCCCGGCCCCCCAGGAAGCACCTGCAGACCGCCTGATGCCTGTGTGGTTCCCGGGGCCTCGGATGCGCCCGCCCCAGCCCACGGGCCTCACAGGGCCGCCAAGTCCACCGCGTGCGGCAGCCAGGGCGGCCCCGGTCCCGAGGAAGGCCAGGGCCGGGACGCGGGCTGTGGAGGGGCAGGGCGCGGCCACTTCGCCCTGGGCCCTGTGCGGGGCCGCAGTCCCCCCCACCCCAGCCTGTTTTCTCACATGCAAAGCACACGCACCCCACAGGCCTGGGTGGCACGAAAGGGCAGGGATTTGTCCCGGAACCGCCGTCTCTCCTGCCTCCCTCCCTCATTCGCGGGGGGCCCAGAGCCAGAGGCCCCCTCCCCCCGTCCCCATGCCTTGGCTCCAGGTCNCCTCCCCCCCCCCCTCCCAGGGGGCTCCTGGCCCTGGGCACCATAAGGCTCTGGATGATGGTGCCCATCATTTAAACACCACGGATAAAACACCCAGCGGGCAAGTCTGCAGAGATTTGCACTAAAACTTGCCAGTTACTTCCGGATGCTGGCGCATCCGTAATTGTAGTTTAATCTCTGTGTTTTCTCGTCTGAAATTTTATAGCCTGCATGCGTCCCTTGCGCGTACTAAACAAAAGTCCTTTTGATAGATGATGTGTCGTACTGTGGAGAGAACACAGTAAAACCAGCCTTGGGGCAACAGGCTTACTCAGAAGAGAACGGAAAGCAGGTTAAAAGAGGGGCTGTTCCCAGACACCGGGGTCTGTCCTTGCAGACGCGAAGTCGGGGCCAGGCGCTGGTCTTTTCTGCTCCTTCATTCATCTGCTCGGACGCGGTGCCCGGCGACCTGGGGCCAGGCGCTAGGCTGGCACCAGAGTCCCAGGCAGGCCGTGGAGTGGCGCCAGGCCCCGGCGTGCGGGTCCCCATCTCTCTCTTGCTTCTTCCAGAAAAGTGCCCATGTTCGGCCTGGAGGCCATCTGGAGAAACGGCCAAGTGGTCGGCCACATCCGGAGGGCTGACTTCGGCTTCGCCATTGACAAGACCATCGCCTACGGCTACATCCGGAACCCGAGCGGCCAGTCGGTAAGCCCGCCCCGCCCCAGCTCTGCCAGGGGAAGCCCGGTTCCTCGCCAGGCTCCCTGTCGGTGCCCCAGCGCCGCCCGTACCCCTGCACCCCTGCACGTGACGAGGTCACGGTTGATGGGGCCGTGTCTCTGGGAGGGGTCAGCGCTATTTCTGTATTTTCTTTCTGAAAGAATCTGGCTTTTGGGAGCTTCTCTTGGTCATAAAGAGGGTCTGGGCCAGGGCTAACGCCCTCTGCTCCGGGAGCCAGAGACCCAAACCTCGAGCCTGGGGTGGATGCCAGGGAGAGCGGAGGCCTGGACCCGGGCCCTCCCGAGAGCACGTTCCTCTCCTCTCTTTCCTCGTCGCACGTGTGCCCCCTCTGTGGGGTGCACATGCGTGCCAACATCTGTGTGCACGTACAGCAGTGCACACACACGTACACACACGTGTACTCACACATGGACACGTGCCTGCATGGACGCATTTTGCCACATGACCATTTATAAACCCCAGTGACCCCCACTGAGCCCAGCCCGTCCCTGCACAGTGGCAGGGGGTGGGGGAGGGGCAGGGAACAGGCCCATCGAGGGCCTGCAGGGGTCGGCGCCCGGGACGAGCTCTTGCCGGAGTCTGGCCACAGGGTGACAGCGGCATGGGCTGGGGGCTGTGGCGAGACTGAGCCGCGGGAGGACTCGCTGTCCTAGCACCTCTATGCCCGTGCCCGCCCGCCTCCCCGGAGGCCTGCACCGGCCCTGTGACAGCCGGGAAACTGAGGCCCTGCAAGGCTCTGACCGTGGGGGCTGGGACGCCCACCCAGCCCTCGGGGGACCCCAGGCTGCAGCCCCCTCCCTCCCACCAGAGGCTCCAGAGGGAGAGCCTCTTGGAAGGATCAGCAAGGAGGAGGCGGGTGTGAGTCAGACCGGCCCAGGCAGGGGTGCAGGGGACGCGCTGGGCCCGCCATGTAGGCCTGGGCGGGGGCTCCCCCCCTGGGCTTGTGGGGGTCCTGGGACCCGGGCTCCCTGTCCTGTGTTGCTGGCAGAGGAGAGACCTCTAAGAACAGAGCCCCCGATGCCTTGTCCACGGCCCTGGGGGTGGCCCCGTACCAAGAGCGCAGGATCCCCACGCGGGGCCAGCGTGCCCGGGGCCAGGCACACGGTCTTTTTCCTGCTCCCCGGTGTCCCAGGGACCCGCAGTTTCTGCAGCTGGAGGTGTCCCCACGGGCTGCCAGACCCCGGCTCTGCTGCGGCCCCGGGGTGTCAAGTCCACCTCAGGGCGCCTGCGGGCTCAGGGCAGCTCCTGGGTTCGGAGAAGGGCCCGTGGCCCAAAGATGGGTTTGCCCGCAGGGAGGCAGGGAGGCCGAGCCCCGCTCCGGGAGGCAGGGAGATGGGAGCCCAGCACCCGCGGGGAGCGGCTGACCTGCACCCCTCGTGCTCTGTGACAGGTCTCGCTGGACTTCGTGCAGAGCGGGGACTACGCTCTGGAGCGCATGGGCGTGGCGCACCCTGCCCGGGCTCATCTGAAGTCTCCCTTCGACCCTGACAACAGGAGGGTGAAGGGAATCTATTGATGCCCCCGCGGGACAGAGCCTCGGTGCGTCAGGAGGCCAGCGGCTGCTCCGTCCCTCGCTGACCTTCCCCACGGGGCCCGCCGCCCTGGCCCAGGACCCGGACCCCAGCCAGATCGGGGTCCTCCCCGCCCCCATAGTGCAGCTCTGCTACCCCCCAAAACAGACACTAACGGCCCCAGAAGGCCCGTCCACCCCTACCCCCCAAAACAAACCTGCAAGTTCTCGGGCTCAGGGAGCGTAACATGTGGCCCTCTAGAAGCTTCCGAGAAGGTGCGTCGTTAACCCCTAGTAAGCCCAGTATAAAAGCAGGGAGGCAAAGAGATCCGCCGGGTTCCCCAGGCCTGATGACCAGAGGACTGTCCAGAACAGAGCACCGCTGGAGAATTCCGGGTGCATCCAGAATTAGGGGCAGAGTGAGGACTGATTAGCACTGTCTGCCTCGGGCACGGTAGCAAAGGCCCAGAGCAGGGGTGCCAGCTTGGCTCCATCCCTGCGGTCAAATCAGGCCGGCCAGGCCATTGGGCACGATGGTCCATTTCCCAGAGGTTGGCAGAGGAGGGAATCTAGGAAGCAAGCTCTTCCTGCCTTAACCTGTTTTTCACGCGGGAAAGCGTTCTGGGCCCTCCCAGCTCTTGAAAGAAGTGAGCAGAAGCAGGGGCTGGGAGGGGTGGGTCTCACACCGGTGCCCTCCCTCACCCATGCAGAAGCCCCACCTTCTGCCTCGATTTCCCCAAGAGCACATCGTCCTCTAGGTCTGTGATGGAGCGGCGTGCTGCCGGATGAGAACCTGACAGACCCCTCCTGCCTGTGGCCTGTGGCCTTACTTTTTGATTGGGACGTTCCCTCCTATCTCTCCACTGGTGGCCCCGGAGAAGGACCTTGCACAGGGGCTTAAAAGGGGTGACTCCCCTGCACCCCGTCTCTGGGCCTTCAGAACTCTCTAGCATCTGCCTGTGTGGCCCTCCTCCCTGCCTCCCTGGCCCGGATGAGTGTCTGTCCCACCCCGTGCCCCTGTGCCAGGACCCCCATCACCTCTCTAGCTGCCCCCAAGATTCCGATGCCCACCAGGCAGCCCGGGGCTGCACAGGAGACCTTGCCCAGGCGTGCCTGGCTCTGGGGAGCAGAAGGTGACAGATGTGCAGGGGACACGGAGGGCGCGGCTCCCACAGACGCTCGCAGGAAACCACACGGTGACTGGGGCCGGGGCAGTCCCGGGCGGGCCCTGGCTGCTGCACAGGTCAGGTCAATAAAGCCGAAGCTTTATTGGGAAGACGCTTGGGTCTCACATGGAGCCTTTGGAAAGCTTTGTGGCCCCCGCCCCCCGCGCCAGGCCACAGGCCGGGAAGCTTGCGCCTCTGGGTTTTGCACGCCTCTGGCAGAAACCTGGAAACCTGTGGCCTCCCAGCTCACAGGCAGGTCTGGCCCCTCGCCCCCGTGGGAGAGTCTGGGGGAAGCCGAGTGGACCCCGAGGGGCCAGAAACGCACAGGAGGGGAGACACCTTCCCAGATGGCCTGGCCTGCTTCCCCAGGCTCCGCGGTTTGGCCCCAGAGCCCTGGGTTGGGCTGGGGTACATGTTTCCCCCACAGTCTGTCCTGCGTAGGGGGAGGCTAAGCGTGAGGATGGAGGGCGGCTCCAGGTTCCCATCTGACCCCTCCCTCAGGGGCTGAGCTCGGAGACAGGAGCTTTGGCACGAGCCCTCGCTGTTGGCATGTTTGCTTCTCTGCCGGGGAGAAATGACCGGCCCCTCCGGAAAGGGCACCGAGCATCGGGTCACACCGTGGGAGAGTCCAGGGAGCCACCTCCCAGCTCTGCCACCAGCCAGCTGCAGGAAGCCGGGTGGGGGGCAGCCCCGGCCGTGCTGCCTCGGCGGCCTAGGGCAGGGTGAGTGTGTCCCCACACCGGGGCCCCGGGACCCATCCTCTGTCACCCCCAGTCTAGGCACCTGTCGCCCCACCCGGTGTCAAAGGTTTTCGTGGACGACACCATGGCCCTCAGCTGGCTGAGCAGTGCCTGCCAGGGGTTGTGGGGAGGGGCCCCTGGAGCTCGAGGCCCCGGGGGGCACCGTGCCCTCCGCAGGGCAGGCGGGCGGCCCCTGCGCACACGCCGGTCCTGTTGGCTCCTGCCTGTCAGGAGGGCTGCACTGGGCTGCCAGACACGGCCCAGGTGCGTCAGGTGGCCAGCCCGCCGCCTCTGGTCTTCCAGGGGTGAGTGGGGAAGAGCCCGGCTGGCAGGGATGAGGTGCCCGCCTCCCCAGTGAGGATCAAGGGCCTTGGCAGTGGAATGCCCAGGTGCCTCCCAGCCCGCTCCGTCCTGGGTCTCCCATGTCACCTCCCCCCTCCAGCATGGCAAACAGAAGGGACAAGGAAGCGCTACGGTAAGAGACACACGAGAATCACACCCAAAGTGATTGTGGACAAGGAGCCCATCATGTGCTAAGGTCCTGGGGTGGGCCTGACCCACCATGTGACCAGGGCCAGGGTCATACCTCATCTGGGCCTCAACCGTCCCATTTGCAAATGGGAAGTGGTGGGGAGGGGGGTCAGAGTCATGCTCCCCACTCTGCCTCAGCTTGGGGACACCCCCGCTGGGGCTCCTGCCTGCTGAGGACCCTCCTTGCTCCGGTGGGAACACCGTCTAGCCCAGATGGGGCCTGAGTGCTCATCTCAGCCCCCCCTCCCCACCATGAGAGGCTTGCCCAAGGCTCCCATGTCGCTGTCACTGTCACTGTCGGGGTGGTGGGTGGCGAAGCCATGTGGCTCTGGGTCACCGGGAGCCCTGGGAGCCTGGTGGGAGCCTCACTCCTCTGATGGCCCTCGCCTGGGTTGCGAGTGGGAGGGGCAGACCGTGAAGGGCTGCGTGGCGCGAAGGGCTTGGCAGAGTGTGGCCGCTGCTGCCGCCGCAGGGCCCCCCGTCACCCCACGTGTCAGCCACAGGCTGCGGAAGGAGGGCTCCGGGCTGTGGCGGCAGAGGGCCTCAGAACGCTCCCAGCCTTGTCCTTCAGGCTCCAAGTTAGAGCGCCCCCCCGCTAAATGCCCCGCAGGCTCAGGAGCCCCTCTCTGACCCAGGGCTCCAAAGGCCAGGCTGGGAGGTGACTGCCCCTTGGCCTGCCCCCTGGGCCTGGGCACCGCCCGTCCCCTCCCCCTCCCCCCAGAACGGGCTCCCCTGGACCTGCTGGCCCCTGGTGACCCTGCATGAGCACTGAGGCATCCCTTAGCAACTGCGGCCTTTGGGTCTTCCTCCCCTCTCCCTCTCCCTCTCCCTCTCCTTTCCTCTCTCTCCGCCCCTCCCCTCTTCCTCCTCCCCTCCTGGAGCGCATGTCTCTCAGATGGCGAGGAAGGAGCTGGAGCAAAGCCCAGGGCAAAGCTTTCATTTCCCACTGGGGAGGGGGCCGCAGCGCCGGGCACGGGACAGGGGTGGGGGCACAGAGCGCCGCAGCACCAGGCCTCGGCTGCCGCCGGCTGGGGCTTCGCAGCGGGTCCTNCCTCCCTGCTGCAGCCTCTCTGGCCTCTCAGCCTCCCGCCGCCCCTGCCCACCCTGCTCAGCCTCGCCGGCCTCCCCCCTGCCCTGTTCCCCACTCTCACCTCGGGACCTTTGCTGGGACTCCCCTCCTCACCTCCNCCGGAGGGATGGGGGTGGGGGTGGGGGAGCGAGGACACCTTGGGGACAACTGTGATGGTCCTGAGTCCATTCTGGATCCAGACCTTCAGGAGCAAATGTGATGAGGGCGGCCTGCTCAGCCCACTCAAGTCAGGTTGTCAAGGGGGCCACCACGCACCCCCTGCCGAAGTTCCGAATCTCAGAGGGAGGGCTTCCTGGATTCCGGTCCAGAATCTTCCCTTGATGGCTCCCCAAGTCCCTATTAGGAATCTTCCACAAAAACAGAAGTTCTGGCCTGGGACTCAGGGGACACGGCAGGCTGCTTTCCATCCCAGAACCTCCCGGAGATTCAGGGAAACGCGGGGTGTGTGCGTGAGGCGGGGGGGTGGGGGTGGAGAAAATAGAACGGCGTGTGCCCCAGGAGGCTGCTTGTGGTTTTCAGTGCATGTTACACGGGCTGGAGGGGGCGAGATGGGTGCTTTGCGATCCGGAGAAGCTTCGGCTTGCGCTGCAGCGGAGCAGAGAGAAGGTGGGGGCGCCTGGGATCCTTGGGACGTAGTTTCTCCATCTGCACAACAGGATGGATGGGGGCCGGGGACCAGGCCAGCCATTGGCAGCTGGGGGCCAGAGAGTGCTCAGAGCCTGTCCCTGAGGGGCATTCGGGGCCCAAGGGAACATTCGGCTGGTCACCATGGGGGTGCTGCTGAAGCTTTGTGTGGTGCGGGGCGCAGGAAGCCCAACCTTCCAGAGCCTGAAGGACAATCCTTAGCCTTCGAGACCCGAGACCCATCCTGCCAAAATGCATCCGTGGACCATCCCGGCCCCCCTGCGGTGGCCCAGCTGCTCTTTGCCGATGAACCAGCTGAGCCGCTCCCCGTTCCCTCCCGCCCCCGGCTGCTCTGGGAGGCCGGTGCTATCTGGGACCGCAGCCTGGGGCAGCACAGCCCTGGGGCAGCTGGTGCTGAGCAAATGCTCTCTACCTGCAGCATTGCAGCCTCGGCCCCATGTAGCTGTGGAGCATTTGAAATGTGGCAGGTGTGTGCTCGCTTCGGCAGCACATATACTGAAATGTGGCAGGTGTGACTGAGAACCCAAATGTCCCCTTTTATATCATCTTAATTCATTGAAGATTATGCTCGTATAGCCTCATGAGGCTGCTTGCTGAGCACCGGGCAGCACGGCCCTGGAGCGTCCTGGGGCCGGCACTCACCCGCTCTGGCTGGAGCCTGCAGACCGAGAATGCCCGCCCCCGCCCCCCCTCCAGACCCCTTCTCAGCATGGATGCTGGGCGAGCACACCTCAGCCTGGAGCTCAGGGCGCTTCACCGCCGATGGCTCATGTCACCCTAGCAGCCCCTGCTCCTCAATGGGCAGCAAGAGAGGCGGGCCCAGAGAGGGAAAGCAGCTTGCCCGAGGCCACACAGCAGAGAGGAATGGGAACCCCGGCTGCAGGCTGTGAGGCCCTCACTCTTCCTCCACCAGGCTGCTCAGACGAGCCTGGAGGGTCGCTCGAGGGACTTGGGCCGCAGTAGCACCCCTCACCCTGACAGGTTGTTTTCAGGTAATAAATCGGTTCTCCCAGACGCCCTTGCTGAGCCCTCACAGGGCACAGGGATGGTGCCTACGGCCTGAGGAAAGGGAGGTGGAGAGGCCAGACTGTCTAGTCGACATACCCAGGGTGGCTGCCGGGTTGCATGGCTCCCTCTGGGTGACCCCAGCACCTAACTGTAGGGCTCTGTGCCTCAGTTTCCCTTTGTGTCGATGGGAGCAGAAACAGCTAAGCTGTGGGTTTGCTGGACGGGCTGGCACAGAGCCAGAGTGCACACCAGGGCAGCTCTTAGCAAGGGCAGGGATGCAATAATCCAGGGGCGTGGGGGGGCTGTTACAGCTAGAGCGGGGTGAGGCAGGGTGCACGCAGGGGTCTCTGCAGGAAGCACGCAGGCTGTCCCAGGGGCAAGAGGAAGACCAGCCCCAGAGGGCGAGAGTGAGAGAAGTGGTGGGGGGAGGGGCTGGCATCTGGGTGGCAGAAAGTTCTGGAAGGGTGTGTTTCCCTGTCACCACTAATCCTCCCAGGACCCTGGGTGAGGCGCTTCTCCTCTGGGGAGATTGGGAGGGAAGGTGCCGTGTTGGGGAGGCGAGGGGCTCAGGAATGAAGTGACGGTGGCCAGGAAGGGCTCAGTGGGTGTGAGGCAGGCTCGCCGCGTCTGAGGGTCCCCCTGGCGCCTCTCCCACAGTCCCCGGCTGACCAGGACCTTTGTCCCGCCTGGCAGTCCTCACGGCCGGCCGGAGGTAAGGGGCCTTGTTGGGCAGGACACTGCGCCAGGCCCCTCCCGAGGCCCGCCCCGCTCCCCCACATGTCCTCCCAGGCCATAAAGATGACGGAGGGCCGGCCGGCTCCCCAGCCTCTGTCGGGCTGGCACTTTGCAGTGACCGTGCCCGTGACTTACGGCGCGGGAAGCCGTGATTTATACGACGCACTGCAGAGCGTCTGGGCCCATTTGTCTATAATGAAGTGGCTCAGAAGGAGAGGCAGCCGCTTAGCTGCCGGGTTTTGAGCAAGGAGCACGGGGAGGCCCATCCATCACCCTCCCGCTCCCCTGGAGGCTGTGCGGCGTTCTGCTGAACTGGCCAAATCCGTCCCTCCCTGCAGAGACCGGCAAGGGGCCAAACGTGGCCTTAAACGGGAGGCAGCGCAGAGGGGACGAAGGTGGAGACTGACCCAGGACGCGTGGGGCAGAGCGCCCACGCGGAAAGGAGGCTCAGACAAGGCCCCTCCCAGGGGGCGGCGCCACGCCACCCTGTGTTAGACGTCCCCGGGCGCCGGCCCACATGTGAGCTTCATGGTCTCGTTCACCCAACGGCATTGGCCCCATTTTCTGGATGCGGAGACTGAGGGTCAGGGAGGTGGAATGGCCCACCCAAGCCCACACAGAGCGGGCCTGGCTCCGGAGCCCAGTCTGTTAGGCACCTGCCCCACCGCCTCCGAGGAGAGCCGCGGGGCTGATGGCACCGCTTCCCCGAGGGGCTGGCACCCAGCTCCTCGTCTGGGTCTCTGCCAACTCACCCTTCAGGGCTAGTGATGCTTGTTAGCGTTTCCCTTTAGGTGGGCGAAAATATCTGTTTACCCTGCTGAGAGCAGCCTCCCCAGGCAAATCTCTAACTAGCTAAGTGGCTGTCCTGCCTCCGTGGCAGGGAAGACGCCCACTGTGACAAACGAGCCGCTCTGCAGGGAAATGTTTAAGTAGCACATGTACCCAATGCACCAACACAGATCGCCGTCGCTGGGGGCTGGGGACACGGGGGGCTGTGGGGGGGTCTGCCCCGCAGCTAGGACCAGCCCCTCCCAGTGCGGTAGGTGGGGCTCTGGGCCACCCAGGGGAGTGCAGAGAAGGCCTTGGTCGCCCCAGTCCCAGGTGGGTCAAAGGGACTCTCACAGGACCCTCTCGGCCATGCAGGGGGGTCCTTGAGGGGCAAACGCTAGAATGGACCGTGGTCTCAGGCAGGGGCTGGCCCTGCCCATTCATCCTGGGCACACAGAGCTGTCCCGCGGGGGGTCTTCAAAGAGTGGGGGTGCACAGAGCTGGTGTGATTCCGCAGCCACGGCGCCAAGCTGGGAGCGAGAGACCGTCCCCCACTCAATCTCTGCCCCCGCCGATGCTGACCACGGTGAGGCCGGAGGGGCCCTGCCCCTGGCTGGCTGGGCAGTGACGGCTGGGCTTTTCTAGCTTGGGGACAATCTCAGGAAGGGGCTGCAGATTCCATTCGCCCTGCGAGGAAAGGACCAGGAGGTAAACTGAGGCTGGAGGGGTGAGATGAAGCACCATCTTCCCAGCGACTTTCTCCCATGACCTCCTGGACTCTTGCCCTGAAATTCACCTTATCCCAAACCCAACTCACCCTCCTTCCCTCCAGCTGGAGTCACCCCAGCCCCCACGCCCTGCCTGCCCCTCGCTTGAACTGCCACCCAGCGGAAGCAAGCAGGACCCCTGGGTGTAGGCTGAGCTTTCAGCCCCTCCTCCCCAACAAGCCCGCCCCAAATGCCACGTTTCCAACCATATCAGACGTCCACACCGCATCTCCCTCCTGGGCCAGCATCAGCCCTGCCCTCGGGGCCCAGGATGTATGATTCGGCCATTAATGCGGCTCCCAAAGGCGGGAAATCTGCCTCCCAGACTTGCAGGCTTGCGGACCCTTCCCCACCCCCCCCTCGGCACCAGCCAGGCCTCCACCAGCACCCTCTCCGCTCTCGGGAATAAATGAGATGCCCTCACACCCCAGTGGGTCCCAGATAAGGAGGCCCCACCAGCCGGCAGCCTCAGACTGGTTGGCTTCTCGCCTGCCCCCCCCCCC
>NW_027531908.1:267203-284595 GCF_008692635.1 Crocuta crocuta | reverse complement strand
TCTGGGGGTGTTGCCGGTGCCCTACTCACACCCCCAAGACTAGTCCTGGGATGCGATGTCGCCTGGGAGAGGGCCATCAGTTCTACCAGCCTGTCTGGGCCCGTCTGCCACCACCCGATTTCTCCAGCTGTTCTGAGGGACTGTTTTGACCAGCTCCTTGGAGCGCAGCCCTATCGCCCCATCCTGGGGTCCTCGTGGGGGCCAGGGGCGCACAGGGGCACACCCAGGGACTTGCAGACGGCTGGGGGTTGGAAGGTGTGGGGGTGTCGCCTCGCACGGGTGGCTGCCGCAGCGCCACCTGCCCCCCCCACATACCTGGAAGCGAACGGCCGAAGACTTGTTGCAGTGCACGGAGATGGGGGCAAAGCCATACAGGGCCCTGAGCATCTCGCGATTGAAGGAGTTCCAGGGCACCGACTCAAACTGCTCAGGGACAGAGGCCTGGGGGCAGGTGCACACTTCCTCGTCATTGAACCTGGTGGGGGGTGGGGAGAATGAGCAGCCTGCCATGTGGTGGGGCCGATGGGGTGGCAGTGAGTGACACCCACCCCCCGCAGGTGGACTCAGGCCGCCTCCACCCAACCCCGCTGCCTCCACGCCAGCGATGCCTGGGAACGGCTGCTCCAGGGTGGGCCCAGAGGGTTCCTCAGGCCAGTTCCAGGCTCAGCAAGGCGAGAGGATGGGGGTCGATTAGTGATGCCTGCTGCGGGCACCGTACAGGAAGTGGAGGTGCGGCGGCCTCGTGCGTCTTCACCCTGCCCCCGGAACTCAGCCTGGGCGCGTCACTCTTGCCCAGCTGCCTGACGGGGGGGTCCTCTGCGGAGCCCGGGGACGGGAACCCCCTCAAGCACGCTCCCGCGGAGCCGTCACCTGTTCACCAGGTGGAAATACTTCTGCAGGAAACCCGGGTCCACGGTGCTCTTGCAGAGCTCCAGCTGTGTCAGGGGGTAGTAGTGGATGTAGTTGACGCACATCTCCTCCGTGATAGCAAAGCCCCCCTGCGAGATGGGGAGACGCCCGTCAGGACCTGTGCCTCGTGCGGGGATGCTGAGGCTTCCAGACTCATTCACTGCGTTCACCCACTGCACAGCGCAGGTGCCGTTCCACGTGAGCCAAGTCCCTGCCTTCTGGGGATTCCCCGTCTCCCTTGACGGGACAGACAGCAAATGAGCCCGCCAGGAGCCGTGTCTCAGGCGGCAGCAAGTGTTAGGAAGAAAAAGACTATGACAGGGTGAGGACACAGAGGTATTAGTGCACCCATTTTATGGATACAGAAACTGAGTCCCAGGGAAGGTAAGGAGCAAGGCCTGAGTGGACACAACCTCCCAACTGTGGCTGAGGCGGGGTCCCCTCGCCCGTGAGAGCCTGGAGACGGAGGACGGCAGGGAAGAATTCCCCTCGCTCTGTGGAGTGGGCACCGTCCACCAGTCATTTCCAGAACTCGGCTCTGAGGCGGACATGGCGGCCTCTCAGGGCCACCCTGCAGCTTTGCCGTGTGGGACAGGGTAGAGTGGGCTCTCCCTGCGGCCTTGGGCTTCAGGGCCCTGGCCCGGTCCCTGTCCTTGGAGCCTAGACCCCGGAGGAGCAGGAGCAGGCGGCGCAGGGAGTGGGCCTGGGGGAGACGCCCCGAGTGGCCACAGGGAACAGCCAGCCCAGACCCCAGTGGCACTGCCCTGCCCGCCTTTGCCAAGTGCTGGGCTCCTGGCTCCTTGGGCACATGGGTGTGCGCCTGGGTGGGGGGTGGGGCATCTGGCGGAAGAGAGGCGCGTGCTCCTTGGCAGCAGAAACAAAGTGTGTGAAGAGCCCAGCTGAAGGCCACCTCAGCCCCGTCCCCGTGTGGACGCTGCCCTGGAGAAGGGCAGCGTGTTTACACAGCAGATTTCCCAGGAGTGGGTCTGCCTGGCTCCTGGGTGGCCCCGACCGGACGGTGTCACCTGCACTGTTCTCTGGTTCCCCGGGGTGCCGGGGCCCCGCAGCCACCGCCTGGCCCAGCCGCAGACAGGGAGGACCGGCCCCCTCGTCCGCTTCCAGGGCCCCTTACACCCTGCGCTCTGCTCGTGAGAGCCCTCCCTCTGCCTTCCCCTTGGGACAAAATCACGTCACAAAGGCCCCCATCTCTTGGGTGGGCGCGAGGGCTGTCCATGCCTGCCGGGATGCCCAGCTGCCCTGCTCCTCGGTCCCTCTGGGCGAGGGCGATGGTGACAGTTGAGAGGAGGGAGCGGGGCAGCTGGGGCCTTGGCCTGAAGAACGTGGCGTCTGAGACACCTGGGGTGCACCTGCCCTGAACATCCTGGGACCTGACACCAGTTCACCTCGATGAGGCAGGCGGGGCAGGACCGTGGGAGTAACACTGGGTGGGGGTGGGCCTGGGGAGGTCCCCCCCCCGTGAGCTCACCTGCAGAATGGGCACGTATGATGGTCCTTCCAGGGGCCTGGCTCACCGTACAAGGGCTCAGAGCTCGCTACAGAGAGTCGGCCCGTGCGGGCTCGGCAGCTGGACCAGCCCTGCTGCCTGCGGGGCCGAGGGCCCCGCGCTGCTCCCCCAGCACCGTTTCCCCCCACGCCTGCCGCACAGAGTCCCGGTGGGGCTTAGAGGGGCGCTAAGCTTGGGCAGGGGGAGCCGTGGGGAGCAGCTGCTGTTCTATGTACTGAGCCCCTCCTGGAGGCTGAAGAAGGGGGTGTGGGGTTTAGGTCAGGGCTGCATGCCTGCCAAGGCCTCCTACTCCCCGAGTTTATGACCAAGGACCCAGAGAAGTTGTCACCCCACAGCCAGAGGGAGGGAGGGGTCGTGTGTCAAGCGCATTGCGGGCACAGGGCCTGCTATCAGCTGTGTGACCCCCGGCAAGCGTCTTCCGTCTCGGAGCCTCAGCTCTCGCCGTGAAAACACAGAGACCCCTCCCTTGACGACTGGTGTGAAGGCTGAACAGGAGAAGACAAGTCAAATGTTCACCACTGGAGAACGGGGGGGCCACGCTGCGGTCCGCGCAGACCCCGGAGCGGCACGTGAAGAGCAGAGACGAGCTAACGCTCGCTACGACTCGGACGGACCCTTGGGACGTGATGCTGGACTGCATGTACCTGGAGGGGTCCTGGGTGGGCAAACCCACAGAGATGGGAGGCAGGACGGGGGCAGCTCAGGGGCCAAGGGCCAGGGTTCCTTTGGGAAAGAGGTCATGTTCTAACCTTGACGGTGCGGACAGTCACACACACCTGTGCAGAGCCTAGAACCTCCCTGGACGGCACGCTTTAAATGGGCGGACTGTCTGGTGTGTGGATTACATCTCACTAGAGCCGTTTGAGAAAACACCAAGGATTCACTAGCAGGAGGAAAACAGAGAGAGCAGTGCCGTGGGCTCCGCCTGTAGCCCCGGCTCTGTTCCGCCGGGAGCCTCGTGGTTCCCAGGATGATGGGGGGCGGGGGGCACAGTGATCAACGGGACGATTAGCAAAGCCGTGTTAGCGGGAGGCCAGTTTGCCAGGCCAGCCCTGATTGATGCCCGCTGAGCCCATACGGTCATTAACAGCACCGGCTTTCACTCCGCAGAGCGCGCCGGCCGGGTGGCGGGGCACAGAACCTGCCTTGAAGACAGTGTCCCCTCCCGGGCTACCCCCAGCGCAGCCCAGATGAATCCATTCACACCCTTGCCCGGCACAGTCAGCCGCACACCCGGGCAGACTTGTCTGTGCAAAGAGCCCCGAAGGGAATGGCATGAAAATTAGTGTTTCTGTGGCCCGTCTATTTTTGCCACCAACAGTCTGCAGGCTTATCACCTAGGGTCTGAGGGGGGGCTCGGTCCTCGGACCCTTGCTGCAGCCTCCCCTCTGCCCGGGCACCGGTCACTTTCCCACCCCCACCGCCCCGCCTTCCCTCCTGGCCCCTGGCCCTGTGCACCGTGCCGGCTTTCCGTGCTTCTGCTCCCCGCGCCTGTCTCCCCGGCCGGTGGAGCTCCGCACAGACGGGGGTCAACCACAGCCCTCATCCCGGCGTCCGCACCCGGGGGCTGACATCCTCCTGCTGAGGCTCCAAACCCCGGCAGGCAGCAGAGCGCCTTGGGGACGCTTCTTAAACCAGGGCCGCCACGTGTCACAACCCAAGTTCCAACTCAAGGTCTGGAGTGGAGCCTGCGAGAGTTTGCTTCTCCCAAGTTCCCGGGGGGACCTGGCCGAGGGAGCCCTACCCCGGGGACCGACAGTTTACTGAATGAATGGGGGATGTCACCCCCTGCCCTCCAGCAAACCTCTAGGTAATGAGTTAAGACTTGTCCTCCTGAAAGGGTAGAAAGCCCCGAAGGGGACCCCCCAACCCCCGGCCCCAGGCCTCACACGTCCCCAGAGCAGGCAGCAGGGAAAAGTCAGGGGGACTCACCAAGGTGATCAGATTCCTGTCTTCCGTGTTGTATGTACAAGAAGTGATGAGCACGTCCCCCTGGGCAGCCAAGCCAAGAGACGCCCGTCAGCGTCCGCCCACGAGGGGGTGACAGGCGCACCTGTGCTCCCGTGATGGACCACGCCCTGGCACGCGCCACGGCACGCAGTCATCCATCAATTCCTGAGGGGCCCCATGGTGGCCTCTGGGCCCCCCACGAGTGAGAGTCAAAATCTGGGTGTTCCCAGGGACCCAGCACCCACTGGTGTCGGCTTCCGTGCCCCTCAGCACACGGGCCGCAGGCGGGCAGGACTGCCGCGCAGCCTGGTGGGCCATGTCACACCCGTGGGTGGACTTGGGCAAGCCCCTGCCTGAGCCCGGGCTCCCCGTCTGCATGATCAGGGGCCCCACCAGCGACCCCCATTTCCTTGTCCCCCAAAAGCTCGAAAGCGCGGGGCTTGCTNCCCGGTGGATCTCACCTGGGGATGGCCCCAGCCCCTGCCTTGCATGGACGCGGTTCTAGAAGACCTTCACACGGCCTCTGCCATCCTCCGTGCCTCTCTGACCTCCTGTGGGGGGCACTCCCAGCCCTCCCGGCCTCCCCATTCCCAACTGGGCACCCACCTGGTGCACAGACACCGGCTTCTTCAACATGCGGATCTCCTGGGAAGGGAGGGGAGGGTTCAGAGGGCTGCAGACCCAGCCGCCAGCCGCCTCTCCTCCCCAGCCCTCTGGGGCTGTGCTCCTGGCCTGCTGGGGGGAAGCCAGGACTGGCTGAGCATGGCCGCCGGGCAGGAAGGGATTAGACCTGGAAGGTGCTTATCCGGGACGGGCTTTACATCGTAAGGCCGCATGTCCCTCCCTTGGATTGGTTCCCCAGAGGAGAAGGGCTGGCTGTCGCGGGCTCTCAGGTGTCTGGGCCTGGCCCGGTGGGGGCAGGAACCCAGCGTGGGTGCGTTCCTGCGGCCGGGGGACAGAGAAGGCCCAACAGGCCCGCAGCCCGGGCACCAGCCAGGCCCCGGGGGCGGGCGGCCCTACCTGGAAGTGAGGGCTGTAGTGGTCGTCCTTGCTCACAACCTCCCTCTCTCCGCCGCCCCGGACCAGCACGGTGACCACCTGCCGCCCCGCCAGGTGTGTGTGCAGCTGAGAGGCAAAGATGTGGATCCCCGAGGGAGACAGGGCCTGGGGGGGGGGAGGGGCCGGGTCAGGGCCTGGCACGTGGGGGACCCTGAACCCGCCCTCCCTCTGCCCTCTCGCTGGCCGCCGGCCTGGACCATGGGCCCAGGGACAGTGACGCCGCGTCCACCCGCCCAGAATGTCCACCCTGTCCAGCCTCGTCTTCGTCCCTGGACGGCTGAGTCCCCACCAGGAAAGTCAGTAGGGAAGGAGTTGCCGCAGAGTGATGTCACTGTCACAGCCCCCAGAGGCTGCGGCCACCTTCCTCCTCCTCTGGCTGCTCCGTCCATTCTTCATTCACTCAAGGCACTTCAAGGGGAGCCCCGGGGGACAGGGGCCGCCCGGGTGAGCACAGTGTGGCTCCCTGCTCTGCAGGCTCAGGTCGGGGGCTAGGCTGTCCTGTCCAGCGCCTGCTGGGCGCCAGCCTCAGCAGCTGCCCCGTGGCACGGCCTCACAAGGCACAGGGGACCTTCCCCTGCTTCACGGTCACATGGCACTGACCACCGTGGCACCGAGCGTGGAAGCTGTCGGCTGGCCCTCAGAAGGGACCGCCAGCCCTCACATCGGGCCACCTTGCCTCCCCACTGAGGCACGAGGGGATTCCCGGAGGAAGGGCGCGCTCCTTCGCTCCACGTGGACTTGCCTTAGACCATTTCCTAGAACGATTCCACGTGTGAAGTGTTTCCTCCACCCGCCGCCTCCCTGACGGCACCCCACCGAGCTCCGCACTGCACCGTCCACACTGTCAGCAGCTCTGGGGCTCCTGTGGCCACGCTCTGTTACCAAGTGACCCCGGGCTGCGGAGATTTGTGCCCGTCGGCTGATTTCGCCTCATGCTTTCCCTCTGACCCTCCACCTGCACTGTCCTGCGCTTGGCCGTATGGAAACTTCCGGCCCCTCGCAATGATTTGAGGTTGGGAAGCCTCACGGCCACGCCTGTCACAATTGGGAGCCTCTGCTCGCCCGGAGGCGTGGGTGTCTGACGAGGAAAACGTGCCGTCCTGGGGCCTGTGGTCTCAGACGCCATACTTTTTCTTGGCTTGTCCGTTTCGACAAGGATGTGTCAACCACGCCAGCCTTTCGGCTGCCGAATTGACGCCCCTCGGTGACGTGCTGAAGTCCCATTTGAAGGGGAAGAAGGGTAAGCTGAGCTGCTTCTTTCCCAATGGTGAAGTATCTGAGGCTGGTCTAGGATGCGCTCCTTAACATCACGGGGACTTGGTTTCGACAGAATGTTTCCTAACATGCCGGCTAGAGGCATTCTCCAGAGGCCAGAGTGCCACGGGCCACTTTCCCAGGTGCGCCGTCGGTGGGTCGCTCCCCAGCCCCAGGCCGCCTGGCCACAGAGTGTCACTGATGGGAGCTCCGGGCACGCACCAGGTGCCAGTCTCGGGAAAAGGAGCTGATCTCCCGCACGGCTGACGGCTTGCTCTCTCCAGCTCGAGGGCACTCTGCTCCCTCATGGCGGGAAGCCGCAAGCTCGGGGGCCCCGTGGAGAACAAGTCCACGTGCAGTCACCTCACTGGACAGGCACGCGCACTGGACGCCGCATCGCAAAGCCGCCTGCTGCCGTGGGCCGCAGCGCTACAAGTCAGAGACGCGCTCGCGCTCCGGCTCCTCGGCTGGGGTCAGGGGCAGCGCCCGCCTAGCCGGGCGCTGTGGGAAGCCAGCGGCGCGGGAGAAAGCGTCGGCAGCATTCGCCACAGACGGAAAATGAAAAGAACCCCTAGAAACGAAAAGGAAGACGAGCCAACGACCCACTAGGGAAACGGGACGAAGGCTGTGAGCAGATGTTCCCAGGAAAGAGCGCACGGCCGCGGGACGGGCGAGAGGGCCCTCAGCCTCACGCTCTACGAACAGTCTGGGAATTCACACTGAACAACAGTGAGGTGTTTTTCCAAGTGATTGAGGAAATATTTAAAATATTGATCATGTGGGGGGTAGGCAGCCCCGGGGAACGGGGCACCCGCCCGTACCATGTGCCGGAGGAGGTATCGGATTCACTTTCTGGAAGGCATCTTGTGAGATTTTTTTCAAATTGAAGCTCGCGTCCTCTGTGCACAGCATTTTCTGGACACTACCTGAGAGAATGTTTTCCTGGTGTGTGAGGGTGTCCTTCTCGCCGTCAGTGAGAAGTCAGGGCAGGTGCACCCAGGCAGGGCTGGATGACTCCGGGGAGCGCCGAGGGCATGGAGCCTGGGGGTCACTGCCGCTCCTTTGGAAGCGAGGTCCCCGCCATCTGCTCCGGGGTCTACGTGCCGACCTGTGCCCCACGTGCCCTTGCATGGCCCCGAGGTCGGTGCCCCCTGGCCGCAGCGGGGTGGCCCTGGTGAGGTCCACAGTGAAACCACGCCGGGTAAGGCTGTGTAGCCGCCAAAAGGCAGGTTATAGGACAAATGCTTCCTGTTCGGTCTGTTTGCTTTTAGACACCACATATAAGGGCACGTAGTGATTTATAGTCTGGAGGGACACAAAGGAGCCGAAATCGGGGTGTTTGGGGGTAGGGGGAGAGCGTGCCGCAGCCGTGATGCCTGCGGTTTAGGGGTGAAGCCATGTCTATGTTACTTGTGGAATGAAAGCTTCGTTTTCCGTGCGGCGGGAGGAGGTGCTGGCCGCCACGTGGTGTAGACCGAGGGGGAACCTCCCGTGGGGCCTCGGCAGCGGAACCAGGGCCAGGGAGGGCGAGGTGCCCGGCCAGCCCCACTTACCACCTGGGTGCACTTGTCCGTGCAGTAGCCGGTGAGGACGAAGTTGCTCTCCCGCGGGGGGATGGCCATCACGGGCGAGTACACCAGCCCCAGCTCCATGATGCCCGCGTCGAAACGGCGCAGCATGGCCGTGTAGTACAGGCGGATGCCCGAGGAGTCGCGACGGCCTAGCAGAAAGACGGGCGGAGGGGAGCGGAAGCACTCGCAGCAGCCCCCGCCGGTCAGCCTCCCGCTCCGGCCCCAGCGGACCCCCAGCCGCCTCGCCCCTCCCCTGCCCCCACCTGGGGCGTGCACCCGAAGCCAGCTGCCCCCGCTCCCGCACCTGCTTATGCCAGGCATTCGCGAGCTCTGCGCCACACCCACGTGGAAAAAAAGAGCCCTTGTTTCTATGAAAACTGAGTTGATGCTTTGGAAAGACTCGATCGAGGCGGGTAACTACAACAGAGCTTTGAGTGAGTGGGGGTGAGGCGCCTGCGAGATATCCAGGAAGCTGGCGCTACCTCGGGTGGCTTTGCATATATGCTCTGATGTCCTTCCGCACGTTCAGAGGCATCTGAACTGGAATCCGCCCGCGGGACGACCTGCGGATGCTCTGTGCAACTAGGAGGGCGGGGAACGGCATCCACCCGGCCCCCGGAGGAGCCTCTGCCCCCCGGCAAACGTGGGTAAAGGTGTTAAAGTTGACAAGAAACACGTAAGAGGCATTCTTCTCGCAGCCCCCACTTGGCTCCTCTGACCACTGCCCTGACGCGCTGAGGACATCACAGGAAAACTAGAGCAGAGCATGGGGCCCCGGGGCAGGCGGGCATGACCCCAGACTCCACTTGGTCAGCAGTGTGCTGTGTGCTCTCAGACAAGTCACTGTCTCTCTCTGGGCCTCTCTGGGCTCAAATTCAAGAGGCTCTTCCAAAGGAGAACTCAGGGCTTCTGCCCATCACTGTCCAGCCACACTGGCTGGTTCGTCTTGCGGTTTGCTAATTGGACAGTCCATGGGCTCCCTGGGTGGGCCTCCCAGCAGCCACAGGAAGCTGGTGGTCAGAGGTCAGGGATGTTGGTGGCCACAGGCACAGCCACACAACCATGTGGCCACCAGTAGCCCCTGCCCTACCCCTGCCTGGAATTGGTCAGCCGAGACCCCAAGTGTGTGAGGGCAGAGACCTGGGCTGGTCCCACGGGGGAGATGAGGTGGCTGGACGTGGCTCGACCCCTCAGAATGCACTGCAGAGCTGGGACGTGGGCAGAGGAGCACGTGTCACTTAAGAATCATCAGCCCCAATTTACAGATGAGGAAACTGAGGCTCGCAGCCTGAGCTGGAGACCCCGCCCGAGATCGCGGGTCTGGAAAGCGGCCGTGCTGGGATCTGAGCCCAGGGCGTTCCCAGGGGCCCTGGCCATCTCGCTGCTCATTGGCCTCGAGGTGGGGCCACGAACACCCCTTCTTGCGTCTGCCTCCCCCGTGCCCAACTCCTGCCCCCGCCCCCATGCGATGTCCAAACTCAGCCTCTGTATCTCTGGGCTGGTTGCATCAGAGGATAATAATAAAAAGGGAGATGCAATTGGTTAAAATTCAGATGGGGATTAAATAATGAAATAATTGTGGCATTTTGATATTTATAGAAGAGCGGCCCGTCTCCAGATTTGTGAAGTGACAGAGCATCCTTATATTTGGCAAAGGATCCATAAATATAACCAGATAATCAGGAAGAGGCAGACCTCCCTGATGCTTAAGGAGTGTTCAGAAATCCATTTGCTTTCAGGTTTTAAATGAGCAATAAATCCCATATCACGCTAAAGCCTGCGCTGACTTATGCCCCGCGCCGTGCACACTACAGATAGTTCCGGCGGTGGCAGCAAGCGCTAGTTATGCCGCCGGGAGGAAGCTCACTGGCAGCCGTTGGCGGAGCACACCCCCGGTGCCCACGTCCCGCCGGGGGCCGCATGCCCGAGCTCTCCCAGCCCCAGGACAGCTGCATGCTGGGGGGGCGGGGTCCCCGCCAGGGTCACCGGGCTAGGGAGGGACGGGCTGGGGCCCAGCCTGAACCTCCTGCTCTGATCTCTCCGGCTATTTCTGCTCCTCACATGCACAAATGAAACCAAGCATCCCTTTAAAAAAAGGAGACAGAGAGCGAGAGGACCAGGGCCGTGTGGCCGTAGGTGGGGGGCGGCGCCGGTGCAGAGGGAAACGTCTCCATTTCTGATCTGACATCAGCTGGCATCGTCCTAAATAGCCACTGTCGTCGTCACCTGCAGGCATGGGCTGATCAAGCAGCCAGCACTGCACAGGGCAGACCTCATGGATCAATGACAGCACTGCCCTGCGGGGCCCCGGCCAGCCTCAGATGCCTTTCCAACAGGAGCCCCGGGCCTCTGCTGAGGGTCAGTTAGAGGAGCCCCACAGGCAAAGCCGACTGTCTGCCACCCCCGTCACAAAACTGCGGGGACATCGGGCCCATGGGCGCACGCGGGCTCCAGCCTGTGTTTGCTCTGTTGTGCTTTGAAAAGCAGGGGGGAAGCTCACCGCCAGAAATGCTGCCCTCCCCCACACCCGAGCTCTTCCCTTGACCTGCAGATAGGCCCTGGGGGCCGTGGCTTCAGGGGGCCGGCCGCCGGAGGTGGGGGGCGTGCTGGCTCTGGAGTGGCCGCATCCCGCCAGGGGGCCCCGTTCTGGCCCCACCAGGTGTGGGGAGGGCAGAGCCATCGGGCCCGGATGCTGGCAGCCGCCTGGTTACGGACAACTGGGGACGAGAGGCAGCTACTGGTCTGAGCGGCCTCACAGAAGTCAGACTTCCAGGGAAGCCGGGGACAGTGCTCTGGCCTGGGACCTCTCCTCACTGGCCTTGAGGCTAGTGACCCCGGGGTGTGGGGAGGAGGGCGGGCCGCTGGACCCAACCAGCGTCTAAGTGATTCCGTACAGCCCTGGGGTCCCACCCACCTTGCCAGGTCAAAGCGTAGGGTCGGCCACTGGACGGCCACGTGGCTGCGGCTGCCCACGGCCCAGACCAGGGCTCCTGGCCCCGCCTGCTCACTTGGTGGCGCTGGTTGGAGTCCCTTCACCCCCGGGCCTTAATTTCCGCATCCGCAAATGAGCAAGAAACCTCTGCCTGCCTTTCCCCAGAGGGTGGCCCTGGCAGTGGGCACTTTCGAGGAAGATGGGGGTGCCAAGCCTCCCACTGCGTGGGGTGCAGGGGTGAGCCGTGCGGCCGGGGCCCCGCCCCAGGGAGCCCACTGCAGGCACGGGAGAGGAACAGAAAGAAGGGCGTGAGGGGCTCTCATGTCTTGATGGGTCATACGAGGAGGCTGGACCTCGGGGAGTTGGGCCCAGCACTGAACAGACACCCCGACCCCCTTCCAGACTGGACACGGCTGATCCAGGCTTCCGAAGGGAGGACAGAGGTAGAAATGCACGCTCAGAGCTCCCTACCTTGGATCATCAGTGGGTTGTGGTAGTGAACTTCCAGACGGAGAAATCTGGAGGACCCGGCACCCCCAAAGGCAAGGCCTGCTTCCTCCGGGTAGTAAAAGGCCTGCAGGGTGGGGGAAGGTGGCGAGCCAGGCAGTTTGGGCACCGAAGCCCAGACAGGCAGGCTGGTGTGTCACGCGGGCCTCCCAGACGCGGGTCGGGGCAAACCCGCCCACCCGCTGAGGCCTGAGCTGCCAGGTGGGATCCAAACGCTGCTCTCCCGATGACGGGCAGCTCATGACCAGCCCACCCGGATGTCTTATTCGACTCGGGGTCAGGAGTAGGGGGAGCCGGTGCTTGGCCCTGCCTCACCCTCTGCGTCGGCGGAGGAAGCAGCTGACGGCAGCCCGTGGAGGCCACCAGCCAGGACCACCCTGTGCACAAAACCCCACGTCCGGTGGGGAAACAAAGTACCTATGTTGGGATTTTGCACTTTTATAGAAAAGCAACCAAGGCTGGGAAAAGCCTTCCCGGCCCGAGAGCAGCAGAACTGAGGCAGTGCTGGGTGCTGGGGTGATGGGTGGGGGTGNGGCGCGCGGAGGAGGCCGGGGGAGGGCTGCAGGGCACGCACCTTGGCGCCCAGGGCCCAGGCGGCCAGCACGTGTCGGCAGTAGTTGAGCCGCTGGGGCTTCATCTTGGAATCGCAGGGCCCGCTGAACCGGGGGAAGGTCTCGAACTGGGCGGCACACTGGAAGACCTCCATGTGGTGCACCAGCGCCTCATTGCCCTCAGTGACGATGGGCTCATACTGGGGGGAGGGCGGGAGGGCGCTGAGCCCGCGGGGGCGGCGATCCCCTCCCCAGCGGCCTGCTCACCCCCTGGTGGAGGGCTCAGCTCCCCGCAGGGCCCCTGCTTGCCCATCTGTAAAATGGGAGGGTTAAGGGAGGAGTTTCTGGGGCCCAGGGATTTGAAGGTGGAGCCACCAACCTGAACCCAGGCAGAATCTTCCAGAAGCCCACACAGAGCTCCAGAGGGAAGGGAATAAGGACCCTGGCAAACCGTTTCCTGATGCGGTGAGGACAGGAAGGCAGCTGTCCTGGGCAAGGACATAGAGGCAGCCCCGAGGCTAAGCCTGAGCCCAGGGAGCAGGCCGGCCACCCCTGTGGGCCTTTGTGCACTCACACAGCCTCTCTGGGCTGCACTGTCGCTGCTGGAAACAGTGCGTGGAGAGGAGTTTGTCGCCCCCCCTCCCCCACCTCCCCGCCGGGCCAGGCCAGGAAAACAGATGACAATCCACAGCTACCACCCTCACATTATCTTTCTGGGTGGGTGTTTAGAGCACTTGAGATCGGAATTGAGCTGCCTTTTCGTGGAGGGGGCTGTGACCTGATAGACAGGCAGAGTTAGCGTCCTTCGGTCCAGTCTGGAAGTCGGGCCACAGGGGCCTGGGGAGGGTGGGTGTGAGCAGGGTGACAGGATGACAGGTGACGGGGGTCAAAGCATGCTTGTGGCTAAGAGCACATCCAGTCCAAGCTGAGCCACGGACGGCCTTCCAGGATGGGGACGTCCCTCCGCACCCCTCGGAGGCCCCAGGTGGAAAGCGGAGCTGGGACGAGGCCCCGGGCCCCGGACCGCCCGTCATGTGCCCGCCCCCCGCCCCCGACCCAGGTACCATGACGATGTGGTGCTTCGTGAAACCATCTGGAAGTTCAACGACGTGGCACCAGTAGGTGGTCTCCTGGTTGGGGATCAGGATGTCTGGGACACGGATCTCCATGGTGCGCTTGTCCGCGGGCAAGGCCGGGACGGAGATGTTGGGCTTTAACAGCTGTACCCTCTGCAGCCCCGTCTGCAGCCCCGAGATGTTGATGGCCTCCAGCGCCCGGAACGGCTCCTCCAAAATCCCGTACACCAGGTGGACGGTGCCATCCTGCAGCCAACACACCCAGACCCCCCAGAGCTGGGCTCCTTGGTAAGCGGGGGCTGCCGGGGCCCCGCCCACCTCACCCGGCAGGCAGCATGCCCGGTTGGGGTCTCTGTGAAGGAGGGGTGTCTTCAAGGCTCCCCGAGGACCCGGCTGAGCCAGGCTCATTACCCCACAGCCTGCAGCTGGCACCAGGCATCAAATACACTTTTTTTTCCCAAATATGTTCTGTCCACATTCGCTAAGTCAGATATCTGTCCCCCTCCACCGCCCCCAAGGTCACCGGGACAAGGTGCGGATCATCACTTCCGGGCCCATGAAAAGCTCAGGGTGAGGAGTCAATGCCCCTATAAAGCAAAAAAGACCACACTGTGGCTTCTCAAGAGTAACCCTGAACTTGGAGAGCTGTGCTGTCCCACTGGTGCTGGACGGTGCACACGTGGAAAGTTCTAGGCAGCACTGTGCTCGAGGTCACAGACAGACCCCAGGAGGGCAGGAGCCTGGGCTTGGCTTCCCCCACGGTGCTGCTACGAATGCAAGCCTGTATCCACGCGTGGCGTGTGGCCCTGAAAATACCTTCCGTGGTTTTCTGGGCACCGGTGGGTGTCTGTGTGGGGTTTGTGTTCCTCATGGGCGGCCCCTGCTTGCTGTCTGAGTTTATGGCCACGTAAACCTGAGGCCCCTGTGAGCTGCTCTCGCCAAAGAAGACATCAGAGCCCCAGGCAGAAGCCCCCCAACACCAGCCCCGAAGCCCTGAGCCGAGCACACGTGCACATCTCGGGACGCCTTGCAAAGTGCCTGGACGGCGTCCGTCCGACCTGGCATCGTCCGCAGGGAAGGCAGATAAGGGGCGTGAGGCCTCCGTGGCCTGTCCCACCGTTCCGTGGGGCCCGGGGCAAATCCTTCCCCTGTCCGGCCTCAGTTTCCTTGTCTGCCACACAGCCCGTCACTGCCATACCGTAAAGATGACACAAGGAGACCAAGGTCAAAGTACGCTGGAAAATTAAAAGAACTTTGTCTTCAAGGCCACGATGGGTTGTTCTTAGCGGGTGGGTTGGGGCAGCGTGAGAAGCCTGTGGTGGTTTTGGATCCGCTGTGGCTCTGAGCTCCTGGGCAGAGCTGGTGGGCTCTTCGGGCCCTCCTGCCCTCTCCCTTCCCCCCCACTTCACAGGTGGGTAAACCGAGGACGTCTGGGGGAGGGAGGGGCCTGCCCCAGGCCTCACAGCCGGTGGGCAACAGGGCAGGTTGGGAAAGCAGGCGTCCTGGGCTCTTCCCACAATTCCACCTGAAGGTGACAGGCCAGGAGGAGAGGAAGCCAGCAGCAAGATGGCTCTGGCCCCACATTGAGAGGCTTGGGGGCAGGACCCACATCTAGAGCCACATGGCTGTGTCATCCAGGAATGCTTCCTGAAGGGGTCAGGCTGATGACGGAGCCGGCCTCTGGTCCCCTCCCAGCCGCCACTGGGATCCCTCCCTGGCTCCCTCCCTGCGCGGACCAGGCCCAGGGAAGCTGCCCCAGGATGCCGGCGCTCCACCATCTCCTGGGTACGGGGCGCCACCACCCACCTCGATGAGGTAATCCTTGGGGTCACAGGTGTCAAAGGGCCTCTTGAAGAGCAGGCTCAGGCCTTCCGCGGTTCTCTGCGCCTTCAGCAGCTGGTAATCCTGCTGGAAATCCAGGTGAATCTGTCCCCACTGGTCACTCCAGGCATCCTGCCGTGACAAGTATGGACTCTGAACAGAAGGCGCCAAGCGTCACGGCCAGAGCGCGAGGCTGGTGGTCCACGGTGTGGATCTCGGGGGTCCTCATGGGGCTGGCGGGGGGAGGGTGGCAGGGGGTGACTCCCACTTTGTGTGTCTGCCTGGAGATGGCAGTCACCCCTCAATGCCACTCACTTCCTCTGTGCCTTGAAACAAGGCTCTCAAAGTCCAGCCGGGGTTCAGGGCGGCTGGTTAGAGACAGGGATGTGTGCCCGCAGGCCTCTGAGACCCCAGGTGACGGGGGAGGAGGACTTGGCCTTGGACACTGCAGCACAACATGACGCTGTCCCTGCGAAGCCACCCCAGAGCAGGGTCTCAGACCTCTGGGTACACCCAGGAACCGATGGCTAAGAAGGTACCAGCATTGGCAGTGGGCGCCTGGCACAAATACCGCCTCCCCCGCCCAGTCTGCAGAGGGAGGGGTCACGACAGCTCGTGGAGACTGGGGCAGAGGGGGGAGGCCAGGGACAAGCCAGCTGTGCCGTCCCTGACCTCACACACCCCTGAGAGTGAGCACCCCCTCACTCACTGTGCCCAGCCCTAGCCTTGCCTGGAGAGGGTAAACTGAGGCCCAGGGAGGAAGCGGGCCTGCTGCATTTTGCCAGGTCCTTAGTGGGTGGCTGATCTGACTGCCCCTGCGGCTACCTGCTTCCTGTGCGCCCGGCTCTCAGGCCTAGTCTGCAGGCCAGTGCAGGGAAAGCAGTCACCTGCAGAGGACGCTAGGAGGGAGGGGAGGGAGGGGAGGGAGAGGAGAGCCTCTGGCCAGCCTGTCCTCCTGCCCGCCCCACCTCTGTTCCAGTTCAGGAACACCGGGAGCTTTGGGATTTTTTTTTTTTTTTAACCTGTATCCAGGCCCAAAGCCTGTTTGCTCCATCTCCTTGAGAAGAAAGAAACCTGCAAAAGATTTTGCAAAATTTTCCCTAGAGGAAAGCACCACAGTGAAATCCCTGCTAAGAGACACGGCTAATTTGCAGGCCTAATTTTAAAACAGAGGCAGAAAGTTAGTGTAAGTTCAGCTGGAAATCTAGAACGTATTTGTTGAGCATACGGCTAACGGAGGAAAAACAAGGCTGACATTTGTTTGCGCAGGAATTTGTTGTGCAAATTAATCTCACAGAGTGTGCGGGAGGGCGATGTCACCTGTCGCCGGGCTCTCTCCGCGGCCCGCATGCCTGCTCCTGATCAGGGGCGCCGCTGCTCGCTCGGGAATGGCTGACGGCTCAGAGCTGGGGCTGCCCCAGGTCCTTCTTGGCCATGACCCCTCCCCAGGCCGCTGAGTATCCTTACAGCGGGGAGACAGTGCAGCCCAGCAAGCCCGCTCTGGGCCCCAACCCGGCGCCTGCACCCCATTCTGCCTGGGCGGCCCAAGCGTCTGGCTCCGGCTCTCCCGGAAAGGCTTCCCGCCTAAGCTGTGACCTGCTGAGTAGTGGGGCCTGGGGGGTGGGGGGGCTGGCTGGAGCACAGCTGGGTTCCAGAAATATCGGCCATTGTCAGCTCCTTGGGAATTCACAAGGACCCAAAAAGGTGCAGAGGGATTGCTGTCCTCACTCCTCAGATGAGGAAACAGTCTTGGGCCCAGGGCCCCTCTGCGGGTTCCCCCACATAAACGGGTTAAGAAAAGCCCACTGCTCACAGATAAAGACCTTTAAAAATGGGGTGGGGGTGCACCTAGGTGGTTCAGTCAGCCGAGTGTCTGACTTCAGCTCAGGTCCGTGGGTTCGAGCCCCGCGTTGGGCTCTGTGCTGACAGCTCGGAGCCTGGAGCTACTTTGGGTCTGTGTCTCCTTCTCTCTCTCTCTCAAAAATAAATAAACATTAAAAAAATTTTAAGACAAAGAAGTTAGACCCTCCTGTGTCTGTTTTTGTGGAGAGAGCTAAGTTTCATCCCCAAGGAGGCCTGTTTGGGGCGAAGGGTGGGAGCAGGGGCTCAGGGCGGAGCGCTGCCTCTGCCCACCTGCACCTCCCTTGAGCTTGTTGAGGGCCCGAAAGCCCCTCTATCTCTGGTTTGGAGGGAAACTTTCCCCTTCCTCTGCCCTTTACGGTAAAAAAAAAAAAAAA
>NW_027531908.1:266365-266934 GCF_008692635.1 Crocuta crocuta | reverse complement strand
AAAAAAAAAAAAAAAGAAAGGAGATAAATTTTGGAAGCACCGAGTCAAGGGCACCTCCCATTTCGAGTCAGCTCGGTTAGGTTTGTACCACGAACCGCACCTGCGTCCGCCCCTGGTCACGCCCGCAGGTGCAAGCTAGGCCTGTGGGTGCTGCGTCCCGGGCCGTGGGCACGCGCCCTGGTGCTGTGCTTGGCCACGTGCGGTCACCAGGCCCACAGGGTGCGCTGGGAGCTGCTGGTGCCGGTGGGGGACTTGAGGTCCGCCCTCATGGGGGGCAGCAGATCCTTTCACCTACCTTCACCTACCTGGCAGGTGTGTGGCAAGTGCACAAGTGTGCTCAGGACACCGCGTCCTGTCCGGGCACGTGCGGTCAAAGACCGCGGAGGACATCTGTTTCCCGCTCTGTCCTCAGATTGGCTTCCCTGGGACACCCAAGCTTGGGGCGCAAATTTGGCTAAGGTCAGAGTAAACAGGAAGGGGGAAGAGGGAGGGCTTTCTTTGCTGGGTTAAGGGGGGGGGGGCCAGGGGTGAGTGGAAGATGAAGGCCGGGGGGGGGCTGGGGAAGGACA
>NW_027531908.1:264693-266356 GCF_008692635.1 Crocuta crocuta | reverse complement strand
AAGATGAAGGCCGGGTGGGGGCTGGGTAAGGACAAGGTCAGGAGCGCCGGGGGTTCGGAACAACTCACCCCAAAGTAGGCGCTGTCTCCGCTGGTCCAGAGCACGACCAGGTCAGCATTTTCCAGCTCGCCGCGGTCCGACATCCCGAACAGGACGCCGGCCTTGAGCTCCCGCACGAGGAGCTGGAAGTAGACCGTCTCGTTCACGTAGCTGATGTCCCAGGAGAGCTCCAGGGACCCCTCGGGATCCAGGGGGATGCGGTAGGGAAACGGACTCTTGGGGGGTGCCGAGCTCTGCAGCGCGGCCACCAGGATGACCAGGAAGACGGCCACCGCCGTGCCGTACATGGAGGCCGCCTCTCTCATGCTGGGGCCGGCGACCTGCATGACTGGGGAGCGCGGCCGCCCGCCGGGACTTTATGTCCCGGCCTCCAGGGGGTGGGCTCAAGCTGCTCTCTAATCACATTGGTCTGGTAGGGAATTCAATCGTCCCGGTGGCCCGCCCACCGGCCTGTGCCCCGGGGGCACACCCTTTGCGTCCCTTGCTCTCTTAATTGGCCCTGATGACACATGGACATCATCAGCGGGAATTGAAGCCGACTGACTGATCGCGCTCCGTCCGTCCGAACGTCTCTGCAGCGCTGTCTGGGGAGCCGCCCCTCCCTGCAGCCAGAAGGCCTTCCAGATGCCGTCAGCCAGGCACCGGGCTGCCCACCAGGCAGGCTGTCTGGTCCTGTCCCCGCGCCACACGCAGGTTCGGCCCTGTGCCGCCCTATCCGTGGATGGGCATGCTGAGGCCCCAAGGGCTTACTTCCGGGGTGACCAGCGAGTAATGATACTGCCGCTGTGGCCCCCGGCCCAGTGAGCCGCTTCCGCCATGCTGGAGGGTGGACCAATTTCAAACTAAAAATAAAAGACGGTCCCCACATAGTCCCTGTGTTTAGACACTCTCTCCATGGCCTGCTGTTCCCACTTTTGTCTCCTGTCTATTTCCTCACAGGCTCCAGCTGGTGCCACGGCTGCTCCCGCGGGAGTGGGTGTACTGCTGGGGGGTGGGGCCAGATGGCACAGGGTGCATCGCTGGGGGACAGGCTTTGCAGAAAAGGGTGCCCAGGACGGGCCTGCCTCCCTGTCACCGAAGCTCCCAAAGCTGTGACGCCCCTTAGCCTAGAGTGGACGCTGCCTGAACGTGAATGCTCCCGGGCCTGCTGGCCAGTAGTGCTGTTTCTCCCACACCTGCCGCAGGGCCTTTGCACAGATCCACTGGGGCTCACAGCCCTGGCACTGCACCCCAAGTCGCCCCCGTCCTTCTCTGTGCACAGTGCTTTGACTCTAGTTGGGCTGCCACCTCGAGGAAGTTCTCCCTGATAGCCCCGAATTCAGTCCCTCTCCCTCAGGCACCTGCCTCGCTCTCACTCTCCCTCCCTTCATTCCTTCGTCCCCCTCCTCCTCTTCCTCCCCTCTCTGGAGAAACCGAGAACCCTAGGGACACAGGGACGTCACCAGCTGCCACCCAACCTTTAGTCCTCAGGTGTCTGCAGAGGCTGGCGGTGCAGGCTCAGCTCTGAACCCTGTTCCGTCGGGAGGAATGAGTGTGCCGCCTGCAGACGGAAGTGGGGGAACATTCCAGCCCTCACGGGGCCCTGGCGGTGGTGCTTTCTGCC
>NW_027531908.1:250819-264673 GCF_008692635.1 Crocuta crocuta | reverse complement strand
GCCCCCCCCGCCGCCCGGGGGGGGGGGGGGGGGGGGGGGGGAGAGCAGACAGAGGGCCCCACCCCCCCCGCAGGCCAAGCCCAGGCCGCCAGCTGAGAGCCAGAAACCACTGGGCCTGAAGGCGCATCACTGTCTGGAAATGGGCACCTAAAGGCTGTTGTGTGCGGGCGGCTGCAGGGGAGGCGGAGCAGGTACGAGGAAGATAAAGGGTTGAGTGAGCGGGCGGGACAGGAGCGGGGTGCGGGCACGGCCTCCCTCCAGGGCGTGGGGAAACCCCAGAGAGGCCGAGGCTGCTGANGGCATCTGAGGTCAAGACGCCCCCAGGACACTCCCCACCAGATCAGGGTGTGGCCACGGCGGGGAGGGGGGCGTGTCAGCACAGCAAAGTGGGGGCAGCTGGCCCCCCACAGCGTGCCCAGCTCGGGGCCAGGATCCAGGTGGGATCTGGCCTTGGAAGACAGGCAGCACGACGAGCAACGGCAGCCTACTCTGGGGCAGGGAGACCCCAAGGCCCTCATGCCGCACCCCCCCTCCCAGGGGGGCTCCAGGCTCTGGGTTCAAATCCTGCGGGCTCCCGCCTGGGCCTCCTGGGGGACGCACTTCCCCACCCAGATGGCCAGAGGGGTCGGACCCGCCAGCTGCCTTCAACCCAGCGTCCTGGGCAGGGAGAGGCAGCGAGAGGCGGAGAGGCCTGGGGCCGGGAGCCCAGGGGTACAGCGCCAGCCCTGAGCAGGCCCTCGGGTTGCTGAGCCACCTCCATTCCTACGGGGAAGCAGGAAGCGGAGGGATCAACAGTCGCTCAGAGCTGCTCCGAAGGAGGGAGGCCTGCGTGGCTTAGTAAACAGCAGAGCGCCAGGGACACACGGTTATTTTTAACAGGATTTAAGAGGCGCTCTTTCTCCAGCTTGGAACTGGGCTGCAGCTCCCGCGTGCCCCTTGCATTCGACAAAGCCAACGCAGCCGATCTCAGAAGTAATAATTGCCAAGCGCTAGGAATCAACAGGAGCTGGAAAGCGTGTCCACGCCCAGCCCACCACCAGCTTCGCTTCGCGTCGCCCTTGCCAGCCTCGGGGCAGGGTGGGGGTGGGGGGGCTGCAACTGTCCTCAGATGCCAGGAGCCGGGAGGCGAGGCTGCAGAGGGGTTGAGCAACCCGCCCTTGGGGTGAGGCCACTTCTAGCAAGCGCGGCACTGGGGAGGCAGCCAAGGTCAGGGCCGTTCCACTGGAGTCAGTAGGAAGGGACACGGAATGAGAAAGGAAAGCGCTGGGCCCCGCAGGGGGCAGAGAGACCCGGCCAGTCACAGGGCCCCGGCCGCGATGTGCGTTCCTTGCATTAATGGATTTTTACTAACGGAGCAATTCGACCCCGCACAAGGGAGCAGGACTCAGCGGTCCTCGGCCCGCCCGCATCCGGTGGGACACCTGCGGAGACCTCAAGGGCTGAGCCGGCCGCCCCTCCCGCGTGCCCTCTGACCCTGCCCCCAGCCCCACCCGGCTCTGCTCTGGTGCTGCGGTGCAAGTTGCCCTCCAAAGGCAAGGGTGGGTTGGGGGTGTCGCCCGGGCGTCACCGCCACCCTGTCAGGAAATAAACACCACTAGCTGCTCAGCACCTGGCTCTCCTCCAAGGCGCTTCGACGGCTGACCTCATTTAGAACCAATTTCAGCAGCTTAATAAGCCCTTTCCTCTCCGAATCTCTCCGACACTGTCATCCTCTGCACGTAATCCCCCATTGCCTGTGCCACATGAGGCCGGCTCGGCTGGCTCCCCAGGGCACAGATCGCAGCAAGCGGGGAGGACCCAAGCCCGGTGGGTGGACTTCAACNGGCGGGGGGGGGGGGGGGGGGGGGGGGGGCTGCAGGCTCTGCCCCTGGGCCTGGGAGCTCCTCCTGCCGGGAAAATCCAGCATTCTAGCTGCAGGGAGCAGACACAGGGCTGCGAAGGGCAGACTGGGGGCTGCCCCCAGACCAGCCCCACCTCCGGGGGCCACCATGCCCCTGCCCCGCTCCGGTCCTCAGCAGCTTGGGGCAACCACACCCTTTGTGACACAGTCAACCACCACCAGCCACACCAGCCACGACCGCACTGCAGCCCCCTGCCTGCCCACCCCTTCCCCCAGCCCCGTGCCCACTTGGGGGCAGGTGAATTTGGAAATCAGATCAGAGAGCTGAAAGGCAGCACCTCGCAGGCTCAGCGCAAACCACATCCGAGGCCCCGCCCAGGGCCAAGGTGACCAACAGTAGCTGTGTCTGCATCCAAGGCTCTAGGGGCACGGCCGGGAGCGCTGTCCCTGGACATTTAGATCATTGTCACCAGCAGGAAGGGGTTCTTGCCCCTGTGGGAGGAACGAGCTGGCAAGGCAGGAACCCAGGACTTAACCTCACCTCTCTGTGTACTCTCTGTGCTCATCTCACCTGATGGGGGTGGTGGGAAGCCACCCTCACAGGAGGAGCCGGGCTGCAGGGACAGCCCCTTGCCTGGGCTCCCAGCTCCACCGGATGTGGGCTATCTGTTGTGATTTAAGTATAAATGTGCTTGCGATCTGCAAAAGGGCAAGGAAAAGCCCCCAGAATCCCACCCTCGAAAAATAACCACGATTAACAGCTCAGTGAGTTGTCTTTCAGAATTCCTTTTCACTATTTAAAAGTATTTTTATTTGTATTTATTTATTTATTTTAATGTTTTTATTTATTTGTGTGAGAGAGACAGAGACAGCGTGCAGGGGAGGGGCAGAGAGAGAGGGAGACACAGAATCTGAAACAGGCTCCAGGCTCTGAGCTGGCTGTCAGCACAGAGCCCGACGCAGGACTCGAACCCACGAACCGTGAGATCATGACCGGAGCCAAAGTCGGTCACTTAACCGACTGAGCCACCCAGGCACCCCTTAAAAGTATTTTTAAATTTCGTTCATTATGTATTGTTTATGTGTTTGCTGTGTTTATTACATAACAGAATTTACCATCTTAACCATTTTTAAGGGCACAGTTCAGGGGCATTAAGCATATTCACACTGTCGTGCACCCGTCTTCTCCCTCTGTCTCCAGAACTTTCCATCCTCCCAAACTGGAACTCTGTCCCCAGTAAACACTGATCCTCTCCCCTCCCCCGGCCCCCCGCACCCACCATCTACTCCCTGTCTCCATCTCCGTGGACTGGACTTCTCTAGGGCCCTCAGGGAAGTGGAATCAGACAGGATTTGTCCTTTCGTGGCTGGCTTATCTCACTCAGCATCGTGTCCTTGAGAAGGTTCATCCACGTTGCCACACGTGGCACGATTGCCTTCCCTTTTAAAGCTGAATGACATTCCACGGCGGGGACGGACCCTGTTTTGTTTCTCCACCATCTGCTGATGGGCACTCGGCTGTTGTCAATCTCTCTGCTCAGATCCCTGTTTTCCGTTCTTTGAGGCTCACGCCAGACATGGAAGTGCTGGATCATACGGTGATCCCGGGTCTGCGAGGAAGCACTGGTTTTCCCACGGCTTCCCGCACACTCGCCTCGGGCCTCCCCACTTCCGTGCTGGATACGCACCAGCCGTTAGCACACCTGGCCGGCCTCATACCTCTGACCAGCCCCCAAGTTTTCCATTTATATCTGTGCTCCGATCGATGTGACCAGCTCCCTGCTGGGAGAGATCGGGGCTCTTGGCTTTTTAATCAACCAGCAGAAGCAACAGGGCCCCGATCGCTCGTGCACGCGTGTCCTTCCTACTTGGGCCTGTGATTTTTCAGTCTAAATAAATCCCTGCAGGCGGGGCCCTGGATGGCTGAAGGCTTCTGGGCTTCCTACAAAGTCATTCCCAAGGCTCAAAAGGCCTTGATCAAGGAATCCTTCAGCCACTGGCGGCTCTGCCGGGCACCGAGGACAAACCACCTTCCCGGGAACAAATTAGTTTCTTGCAGGTAAGTAGGTTTCAAACCGGGTGACGGGCCAGATTTGCTATTGGACCAGGCAGCCGTCCTCAGGCTACAATCAAATGCATCACATACAGAAACACAAATTCAATAAGGCCCAAAGCTCGCCATCTGCTTTTCAAAGAGGAAGCTACCGAAATGAGCAGGTCTCCACGCCTGGGGGCCTCTGACATTCACATGGGAAGAAGGGGACAGCGATCTGCCCGCCCTGATCCAATTGTCCCCCCGCTGATCGAGTTACAGAGAGACTGGCCCAGCCGCGCACTGGGGGACAGCGAGTTAAAATGACCAGGACACAGATCTGCCTCACGTAGGAGGTGAGGGGGCGGCGTGAGCTGGCGGCGTGCAGCTGGGGGCCTCGTTCGGTGGCACTTGGTCAGGTCGTCCTGCCAAAGGCCTGTGTCATTCCTGGACAACAGGTCTGCGCCTGAAGCCCCCCAGCGTTGGGTCGCTGACGTCACTGGCTGGTTACCGCTAAGGGTCCTAGGTCTGTCCCAGGGGCCTGTGGGGGAACTCGCCTCATGGAGTCCCTGCGTCAGTCTCCCCCTGGGGCTGACGCCGTCGCCACCTTTGCTGGCGCTGACAGCAGCTCGGTGTGGGGCCAACCTTGAGGGGCAAAGGAGGTCCAGGGAGGCCCAAGTCTCCGTCAGGCGGGAGATCAACATTCTCACGCGTCACCAACTTTTGTGGTCTCCGCATTTTGGTTATTTTCTGCTGTGCAACCTCAGGATGCCGGGCAGACCCCAAATTGTAGTCTCAGTCTGAAAGGATCATCTGCAGAGAAGAGATGCCATGTGTGTTGGTAGTTGGTGCTTTCACCGGCCTTTCCCGGGCGCCCCCACCCCCCTGGAGAGAGGTCTGCCGGGCATCCGGGGCGAACACGCGCCCCAGGGCGTCTCATAACATCTTGGGGCCTTCAGCTACGTGCGAAACTAAACATGCCACCCTCCAAATCCTACCAAGTGTCAGAAAAATGTTTTTAAAAGGAAAAAAAAAACATAATAAAATTGGCTTTAAATAAGGAGTCTTTTCAGGGAATTGGAATTCTGTAGGAATCACAGAAAGACTCAAGGAAACAAGATTGGAGGGAACCACATCCCACAAGATGCCCAGATTGGGCAGCTGCAGATATGGCTGGAGCCCCCCCTCCCACCCGCCCCCGTCTGGAGCTGGGGAGGCAGAGCACAGTGGTCAGGGTATCTGTCTCCTGCGGCGTGGACAGCAGAGAGCCCCTGAGTCCCCAGGTGCAAGCCGAGGATGGTCACCACAGCAGGACTGAGACCAGGAAGCACAGACCTCAGTGAGGCTGGAGGCCCCCGGTCCAAGGGAGCGAGTCCCCGCCCACCTCGCCTGGGTGGGTGCATGCATCTCCCCATCTTCGTCAGAGGCTCCGAAACAGACACGACAGCGGCAGACAGACAAACGGACACCCTAGTGCAGAAATAGCACCCAGCCCACATGCCCCTGCACGTGAGGAGAAACAACCCCATAAAAGAGCCATCATCTCCGAAGCCGGAGCCCTGACTCCCAGGGAGCGCAGTGATTGAGTCAACAGAGGAATCTTTAAAAGACGTATAATTACTACCTTTAGAGAGATAAGAGGGTTATCGGATCCATGAAGCAAGAATGGGCTTTTATATAAAAGAACTAATTAGAGATCTTGGAAATTTAAAATAGCCGGGCTGAAAGCAGAGAGGAGACGCCGAGGAGCAAAGCGGCGCGCTGGGGGGTCAGGCCAGGTGCCGCCCCAGGAAGCCGTCTGAAAGGGCAAAGTCACGGAAAACACGAGGCAGAACTCGGGGACTTGGGGACAGCTCCAGATGCCCCTCGGCCGTCTGGTGGATGTCCCCTCAGTGGTGCAGCGAGGACGGAGGGAAGGGGGTGGACACAGAGCCACAGAATGACACCCATCTTCGACTCCTAGAACTCACCAGGTGCCGAACAAATGAACCCAGGCCTGTTCCAGTCAGGCGAAGGCTCGTTTCCAGATCAGCAGAAGCAGAGCAAAGGTTCCGGGAGAGAACAGAGCTCAGGAGCCTGGATCGACAGCGAGAACAGGAGGGACACACCCCTCCCCACCCGGGGTGGCCATCCCGTCCCCCTCCCCCCGCAGTGGACAGGCATAAGCCAGGTCCCTGCGCGTTCTCCGAATCGCAGCACCAGCCGGTGAGACGCGGGACCCTCCTTCCAAGGTCAGAGAGAAGGCTTTAGTCAGTCTACCGTCCCAAACCGGCCATCCAGGTCTGAGAGCAAAAGAGAACCACTCAGATGGTCAAGGGCTCAGGATTTCACCACCGCCTCCCCTTCTTTCTGAAAGCATTAACTCAAGTCCCTCAACCTGAGCAAACAAAAAATCTTAACCCGAGGAAGAGGAAGACGGGCCGGCAGAGATGACGGGGACATAAAATCCAACAGAATGGGGAACGAACCCTGGGCAGCTTTGTGGTTACGAGGGACAGGATCTATCGTCGTCTCTGCGTTAGGACAGATTCGAACACGAGGAAACCACAGAGGGTGACGTTACAAATACCGATGTGCTCACCGCTCAGATCTCCGGTGTCTGTTCTGCCATATTTGCTTTGCTTTCACAAAATAAAGAAACATCACGGGTTCGGTGACGCCCCCTGGCCTCGCCTCAGATGGACATTGTTTCTCATAATATATATAATTGGGTTATGGTAATGGGTACAAAAACATCGATTTCTTTACAGTGTTTATTTTGTCACTGGCCACCTTGTTAAACTCCCAATTGTCTTAATAAATCTTCCACGGGTTCGCTTGGATTTACGGAGTGGAATTTTCCAAGTGTCAGCCAGCAGTCACAGCTCAGCCTCTTCTGGTTCAATATCTGTGTCTTTTATTTCCGTTTCTGTCCAGCGACTCGCCAGGCCAGCTGGCCACGGGGGTGCAGCCGCACAGGGCCGCTCAGCTTGTCCCCGGGAGCACTTCCTGTAAAGTCCCAACGTGCGGGGCGCCTGCCGAAGATGGGCGTTAAATACCCTCTGATAGGTGAGCGAGATTCTCCCGTTTCTTTTCAATCAGCAAGCGCTGTTGACTTCCACGATCTGCTTTGCCAGCATCTATTCCGACTCTCCCAAGCTTTCCCTGCCTCTCTAAGAACGCGGACCTCTGGTTCTCAAACTCTGTGGCCTCAAGATCCCTTTACCCTCCTAAAATTTATGGACGAGCCTGAAGAGCCTATGTGAAGAGCGCTACAAGGTATTACTGCAGGAGAAAAAAAGGAAAATCTAAATCAATGAAGATGAAAACCAGCCGCCTTGCTGGGAGAGGTGATAATGTAAAGACGGTAGTCTACCGTGTTGGTTCTGATGAACACATCTTCCATGTGTTATCGGATCCTGAAAGTAACATATGCTTCACAGTCAAGGGCATATTGGAGCTTAAGAGGCAGCATTCCCCACCCCCTCGGAGCAGTCCACGCAGTAATGATTGACCTCAAGAAAGGTGATGTCTGATTTCATACATGCTTCTCATGTCTTCGCTCATTTAGTTTTTAGACCAACCCATGGAGTGGTATTGGTGTTATTACTATCCCATTTTACTGGTGGAGAAAGCTGGAGCACAGAGACGGCAACCAACTGGCCCAAGGGCGCACAGCCCGGGAGAGGCGGACCTGGGATTTGAACCCGGGCTGTTTGGTCCCAGCATCTCTGCTGCTGCTCTGGTCTACTGGTCCAGGTATTGGGTTTCTTCCCAGTTAATCCACAATTCAACCCAGTCTTCGTGAGGGGCCTCAAAGGGTCCCTGATCTCACAAGTGGATTACACAGATCATTCAGCAGAGGAGAAAACTCGAGAGAGGGTAGGCAGCCAGACGAACATGGAGGCGACTCTCGCCCTCCCAGCTGGCAGTGGTGCCCCCGGGCTGTCAAAGTTGCGTCTGTCACAGGTCGGTGAGCTGACAGGCCAGTAAGTCATCAGGCAGCAGAGGCTCCGGGAGTAGAACCCTGTGTGTCTGGTGGATGCAATTTCCACTTCGATAGGGAGCCAGTGACCACGGGTAATTTGACTGTCAAAGCAAAATAAAAACAGCAATAGGCAAACTGTGACTCGTATCCACAAAAATCCTAGAAGGCTTAAAAACTAAACACAAAGTCAAAGTGGCACAAACGGTAAGGAAAATCTCGTCTACTTTTCTTTTTTAATTTGTTAATGTTTATTTTTGAGAGCAACAGAGTGAGAGCAAGCAGGGGAGGGGCAGAGAGAGACGGAGACACAGAATCGGAAGCAGCTCCAGGCTCCGAGCTGTCAGCGCAGAGCCCGACGCGGAGCTCGAATTCGCCAACCGCGAGATCATGACCTGAGCCGAAGTCGGACTCTCAAGCCTCCCAGAGCCCTGCCGTGAAAGCCTGGCAGATCTAGCCCCTCACAGCCGGTGGCCTCAGCTTGATGACGCACCCTAAGCCAAGGTGAAGACAGACGCCAGCCTGGGAGAAAGTATTTGCACCCCATAAAACAGATGAGCACATAGAGAGTGTCTGCACATCAGCGTGAGGGCACAAAGGCTCAGAAGCAGACGAATCAAAGGGCTCTCAGCCTCACCCTCAGGCAGGAAAACACAAAGCCGCCCAATGAGATACAAGAAGGAGAAATGGAGCGGATGGCCCACACTGGTCCCACGAGGCTGCAGGGAGACCCAAGCTGCCCCCACGGTGGGGAGGAGGGCACGTCAGGCGCGGCCACTCACGTGAGAAGGCTCAAGGAGGCCTTTAGTAAAGGGACTTTGATGGAGAAGTGGGCAAAGCGAGGAAAGGAAGCCACAAGGTGAAGTGCGGTGAGCAGGTGCTGTTCCCGCGCCCAGGCCTGAAGGGGTGGGGCCCCAGGAGAAGGGGGTCAGAGGAGATGGCATGTGGCACGGGGAGACCCAACCCCACCTGACGTGGCCCCATCGCGGGGGAGCGGGGTATGGAGACCCCCCAGCCCTCTCCCCTTCTGGGCCATGCGTGCTGGGAAGCTGGAAAGCAGAGATGCCCACGGCGGACGTCCCCATGAAAGCAGCCACCACCCACCTCTTACACACAGCCTTGTCACTCCTCTTAAGAGCCACACGCTGCCACATATACGCGGGGGTCCTCAGACCCAGGTTTCAGGGGCAGGAGCCACAGTCAGCCCCAGCAAGTCTGGACAAGGTTCCCAGTGGGGGATGGGATACACACCTCTCACCAACACGAGTCTTGAAAAGTCCCCTACGGGGACTTTGTGGTGATGTAACTAAGCCAAGGTCCTCAGCAAAACCAAACAGGGCAAAAGCAAAAGAAAAAGGTGCAGTGGGAGAGGCCAGGGCAGCGTTGGGAAGGGCGAGAGCCCTTGTGTGGGATGACGGTTTTATAACACGGACAGTGGCCCCGGGTCCCTGCCCCCACGCAGGAGCCACCCCTCAGCTGCGGNCTGCCAGTGTGACCCTGTCTCAGGGTGTCGGGGCTCAACGACAGGACCAGGGGTGGTGGCCGAGGGCCCGTGGGGGGCAGGTGAGTGGCTGCCCCCCTCTCCCGGCCACGTTCCCTACAGCAGAGGAGATGAGCAGCATAGCGGCCGCCCGGGCTGGGAGCACGGGCCCGGTGGGCCCTGGTTTGGAGCAAATACTCCCCCTGCAACGTGCTCCCCGCATCCTCGTGAGCCAGAGCGCTGCCAAGGGAAAGGCGAGAATGCAAAGGCCTCTCCAAAGCCCAGGGGAGGAGGGAAGGCCTGCCAGGCAGGGCTGTGGAGCCCACAGGCGGTCAGTGGGCGGCTGCCACGTGCGGGGGCCCTGGGGAAATGCCAGCCCCGCTCCAGACTCCATTGGAGGTAGGGAGGCCATCTCGCCAAGGCCCCACTCACCCAGGCTGGGGGGAGCCAGTGGGACTGGGGCTCCCGAGGCCAGCACCCAGGCCCCAGGCCAGAAGAGGAGGGGCAGCCCTCGCTGCCAGCCTGGCCTGGACAAGCCGGGGGTCACCTCACCCGCATCCTGGGAAATAAGTGGGTCTGGGTAGCTCAGAACCGCACATGGGGAAACTGAGGCTCAGAGGGGCTGAGGGAAGGGCCTGTATTCGCCCACCCAGTGAGCAGGACCAGGATCGAGCCCAGTTCTGCCCACCTCCAAGCCCTGGTCTCTCCACTGCCCTGCCCCACGACAGCTGCGTGCCCAGGTCCAAACTCTGGACCAGCCCAGACTGGGGGCCGAACCCTGGGGCAGGCATGGAGGAGACAACAGCAGACCCATTAGGACATCAGTCCTGAGAGAGAAAGTCGGGACCTGTCCCACGGACCCTTGCCCTTGCGTCCCAACACCCAACACTACTGCATACAATAAGTGCTCAATAAATGAGGCTGATTCACTCAGCCTCCAGGCAGGAGGTGCTCATGCTCACAGGGAGTTTAGCAATTACAGAAAAGATGAGGTTACACTTTTGATCAAGTGTTGTGTGAGCACAGAAGACATAGGGCTTTGACCCCCCTGGTGTCCTGGAGGCTGCCATACTTGAGCCTGGGCCTTGCGGGGTGTGTAGGAGTTCGCCAGATGGTGCCGGGCAGAAGGGGTGTCTCTGGCAGAGACTGGCACGTGCACAGGCCGGGAGGATGAAAGCCAGTGGCACACCTGGGCACCGACAGCGCCGGGGCTGGCTAGGCTGGCAGCCGGCGGAGGGCCGGCACTGATGGCCAGGGGACCCCCATCCAGGGGACAAAAGTGAACGGTCTGGAGGCTCCTGCAACGGAGGGGCTCCAGGAGAGTGTGGGTGGGGTGGGCTCAGGGGTCTTGTGGTGGTCCACGGGTCCCCAAGGCTGGTGGGCTCAGTGGGCTGCCCTTTCTTCCTGGGAGGCCCTGAGGGGAGGGGCTGTGGGCATGAGTCACCCCTGAGTCGCTCATTAACTTTGTATCCCCTCCGGTCACATGCACTACATTGCCTCAGTTTCCTTGTCGGTCCCACAGGAGAAATCACGTGGCCAGTGAGCACCCCTCGTCCGGGGGAGGGGCGGTGGGAAATCGGGGACCAGCACAGAGCCTCAGGCTGATGCCTTCCCGCCGAGGCTGGTGCAGGGACAGTGGAGAAGGGAAGGCACAAAGCTCTGCCCGAGCGGCCCTTCCACCCCAGAGCAGAGGCTGAGAGACCGCGCCGAGAATCAGGACCACGAAGACCACGCCCAGCTGCTAGAAAGAGCGGACAGCGAGGGGAGCCGGGGATGCAAGTCGTCTTCCGTGCTTCTTTGGGGGGTTAGGAAAGCGCCATGGTGTCTCCGGTACATGTTACCAGGTAGAGACATGAGGGGCGGCAGCGGTCATGGGCTGCAGCAAAGACCTTAGCTGAGGTTCTGGAACCACCCCAGGCCGTCAGCTGTGTGCGTGTGGAGGGGTGCAGCAGCAAGGCAGGGCGGGAGGGGGCCTCGGCATCCCACCCCTCACCCCTGCAGCCTTCGACCTTGGGGCACCGCCCCGCCCATCCTGCTTCCCCACATTTGACCCTAATGTTCCCCACCTGCCTCCCCTCCCACACCCTCCCTCCTCCTGGCCCCCAGTCCAAATCTGTGACCGTCGGCCCGGGCGTCAGGGGCTGGCGGCAGGCATGGATCTCACAGGACGGCAATGGCCCAAGTGCTCCGGTCCTTCTCAGGCCGCGTGGGTAAACTGAGAGAGGAGTTCTCGTCTCCCAGGGCTGTCAGGAGGGCCACGTGATCGTGAGCATGCCACCGATGTCAGCTACGGGGAGTGCAGTCCTGGTGCAGCTTGGCCCAGGGAACCCCGGCTCATCAGCCTTCGGAAACCTCACCCACTCCGGGCTCCCCGGCAACCGGGCGTTTCAGCTCCGTGTCTGCACCCACGGTGCGTGGCACGTGAGTGAGTGTGTGCGTGCACGCGCAGCTCGAGCTGTGGAGAGTGGGCCGGCTGGGAAAGCGATGATGAGATCCTGAGAGGTCTTGCTCACGCTTCTGCGGAGAAACATTCCCAGAAGCGGAGGAGACCAAGAATCATCGGCAGGGCCTGTCAGGATGAACCGTGAGTCACCGAAGGAGCCCCCGAGACCCTTGACTGATCCCAGCGCCTCGCGCAGCACTACCTCGTCCTCATCCGTCATCCTCGAAGATTGCTGAAGAATGAGCACATCAAGCTTGCTGTCACAACGTTGTAAAATGTTGCAGTCATTGAAAACCACCAGTAATTTCTGTTCAAACAGACGAGGCTGCCTTTTCAACCCAGGGCGATGGAAACACCACGCACCGCGCCCGCCTCGAGCCCTCCCTTGCGCCCCCACCCCGCCCACGCCCAGCCCTCCGCACGCTTGGCTGACAAACCCTCTCGCTCTTGCTCTCTCCTGCACGTTCTGATGCCTCCTTATTCTCCTGGTCACGTCCCAAAAATACCCAATCCAGGGCCCTGGATCTAGAATACGAGTGTACTCTGCATAGCCAACATCACGGAGTAATCGCAATGTCATGGCATTGATCATCTCTCAAAACAAAACAAAACAAAAAGCAAACTATTCTCTAAATGGGATTGACCTGGATGGATATTTTGGAATTGGGTGAACACAGGTTCAGTGACTAAGTGGACCCGCCACAGAGCCTGTTCAATCAACCAGCGGCAAAACCCCTCAGGAGCACTGACCGGGAAAAGAAAACAATTCAAAGACCAAACAAAGGTTAATTTAGTAATTGCCCGAAGGCACTGGCAATTTCCATAAGTACTTGCTGGTGGAACAGCAGCCGCCTTCAGTCTTTTGACCTCGTGCCCATCTGGGGAAAGAAGAGCTTGAAGACTCAACATGGGGCCCCCTTTGGTGGCCTAAGATCCGCTGAGCAGCTGAAATGGGGGCTGGGCACCCTAAGCTGCCACCAGCCCCCATTCCGAAACTCCAGAGACTTCTGAAGCTGGAGGAGGTCCCCCCGCTCCCACCCCAGGGACCAGCTCAGCCAGCTCGAGTCCGCAGTTAGTGGACAGTCAGCTGCTGCTTGGACACGTCTGGAGATGGTGAACTCACTCCTTCTTGAGGGTTCCCAGAAAGGGAATTGGAAAGGCTCTGGACCGTTATTCTCCACAGGCTGGCAAATCTTGACTCCTCGGGCGCTTGGCTCCTCTGCCTCTCAGCTGGATGAGACCCAGGTGAGAAGCCGTAGCTGGGTGCATAGCCTCTGCCTCCAAGGACGTAATTCACTCCATCCGGATGGATGTGTGACCATCTTGGGTGTGTGACTGTGACCAGCAGGTTGAGACCCCTGCAGTCATCAGCATAATTATTTCCTATACGTCAAGTCAGTGACTGCACACTAAACACACTTTTGCGGAGCCCTCGAGAGAACTGAGCGTTGGTCGCCATGGCCCCTCCCCTGCAAGCTATCCACCCCGGCCCCCAAGAAGTACATGGGCATGAAGGTCCTGTCTTTACAGCACAGGGCTGATCTTACAAAAGCCCCATTTGCCCCCAGGGGAAAATGAACCCTTGTAAACTGCCACCCGTGTTCCAGTGTGTTGGGGCTTTTTCAACCTCGGCATCTGTTGGATTTGAGTTATACCCACGAAGCTCTGTGCCCAGGAGAGATGCTGGTGATGGGGCATCATAGCCGCCATAAACTGAAATTGCCGTGCAATTGAAAGCATATGGATGTGGAAGGAACGCCAGCAAGCTGGTGCCGAGCCGTGCCTCCACCCCCAGGACCGTTTCTGGACAACCTGACAGAATCATGTGTAGCTCAGATCTTTTTTTTTTTTTTTTTTTTTTGCACGCCTGCATCAGGAGAATTTGCTATTTAAGGGAAGCTGACAACGGATTGTTTCTAGAAAGTCAGATCAGTGGCTCCTCACTTTCCCCTATTTTTATTTTTTGGAAATGGGCTTTTTGCTTAAAACCAGGTCATGATTTGGTCACACCAAGAGTGAGTTTGGTGGGGACCATCGAGCGTCAACACCCAAGGGAATCCATTCACGGCAGCCACCTTCCGGTTGCCCACGTGAC
>NW_027531908.1:235566-250677 GCF_008692635.1 Crocuta crocuta | reverse complement strand
GGAAGCCGCTTCCCGCCTCTGCCGCCACCGATAAGGTGTGAGTAAGAAGCGCGTCTACTTTATATGTTGTGGGGGATATTTAGTCCTGGATCAAGTAAAAGGGGCTCGGGTCGCATCATCACGGGCACCGGGAGCCCGCCTCTGCAGAACCCGGGAAAGAAACCCGTGCTTCACGAGGTCAGCCGCTCCAGACCCACAGCTGGGAAATTCTGCCGAGTGTGAATGAGCAGACGTGGGCAGAAGCGGCAGGCACTGGCGCTGGCTGGTGGAGAGGATTTGGCAGTGATGCTCCTTTTAAATTCTTGGCACATGTTTGTCAGGATCTAAGCAATCCTGAAATTTAAAAAAAAAAAAAAATAGTGGCTCAGTTGTCTAATGGGGATTTTGACAGAAAATGTCGATTTAAAGGATTCCTACTCTGACACCTTGGGCACTGATTGGCTGGCCGGTTTGCATCTCTCTGTGTCTCTCTCTCTCTCCCCCCCCCTTCTCCTTATATGGAATTTCTATTAATGTTTCCATATTTTTTCCTAGGTTGGGAGCACATCGAGAATCTGGGAGGAGGGCATAAGGAGCACGTGTTTGGGATTCAGTCTACACCAGCTCTGGTCTGCTGCTCTTAAGCCTCCCGTCTGCACCAGCAAAGTCATCTCACTGGGTTGGTGAGAAGATTTAAATGAGATAATTCAGGCAACGTGTTTAGCCTTGTGTCTGGGGCGTACTGAGCACATAATGAGTGATGTTTATCATGAAGTAAGTGCCTGGTGGAAGCAGGTATGGTGCACAGTTAATTAATGAATCCAGCACTGCCACGGATCCCTCAGGAAACGAGGCAGGTGGCGTTCAATTATCCTGCTCGGAAGGGACAGAGATGTTCACAGGGGCAGGCACCAGCTCTTTCCAGTAGTTAAGAGGAATGAGGTACTTGCCCAGTTTGTTATAAGGAAACTCTCCAGGCTCAAACTGGCTTGAACAGCTTTGGGGAATTGGGCAGTGACCTTTCTTAGGGAACGTGTGAGGGGGAGGCAGGAGGCTGGACATCTGGAGCCTGTCTGTCTGGTTTCTAAGTACTCACCCTCTCGGTCTTGCGGTGTGGCTCTGAGCCGGTTGCTTACTTTTCTCTCCTCAGTCCATCTGTAAGACGGGAGTGGACTCCACGCAGGTCCCCTCACCCCCGCTCTATGTCCCCAGTATTCCAGTCTCTAGAACTGGAGTGAAGTAGCAGGTTTTTCCTACCAAGATATGCGTCTTATAAAGAACTTGAGAGTTGGAAAAGCAAACATTCATATTATGTTTTCAACGTGCCAGGCAGGGTTCTTAGTGCCTTACATATCCTTTGCTAATTTTTAGCTCCAGACCTCTCTCAGCTCAGAGTCTCTGGCCTCCTCCTGAGTGTCTGTCTGCAGGGACAGAGGCCACTCGCTGCCTCGTGGAGCACTCCCTTCAGGTGGAGGGACCTCATGTCAGGAAGGAAGCAGCCCAGCCTGTGCTGCTTCAGCGTGCAGCCATCGGACCCAAACCTGTGCTTTGTGGTCCCAAGGCAGGAGTCTGCTCCCTTCCTCTGCGGTTGCCCTGAGAGACCCAAGGGCAGCTCCCAGGCCCCGGGGCGGGACAGGCACCGCCCTTTCTCCCTAGCCTGGTGGCTGCTCACCGTGAGAATGGAAACAAATCTCGATAAGGGCCAGAGTTTACTGAGCACCCATTGTGTGCCAGGCCCCTGGACCTGGTTTAACTGCATTCTCAGACCAACCTTGCAGGCACCGCTATGGCCCGTTTCACAGGTGAGAACCAGAGAGACTCCCCAGTAAGGAACTTGCCCCAAGGTCACACTGTTGATAAGCAGCGGCAGCTTCAGCCCGACTCCCAATCCCAGAAAGCAGGCGTAGAGCAACGGGAGCCCCGCGGGGGCGCCGGGCGGAGGCGGGGCGCCCCCAGGCCGGCGGCAGGGCCCNCGGCCGCCGCTAGCTGCGCCCTGCCCGGGACGGACGCCGGGCCGCCCCGTCACGTGCGCCCAAGTCCTCGGCCGGCCGGGGCAGCGCGGTTCCCATGGTTCAAGGTAAGGACCGAGCGGGCGGAAGCGGTCGCGGGGCGAGGGGGTCGAGGACGCCGAGCACGCAGGCAGGGAAGCCCCGGCTCAGTGCCCACGAAGGCTGGGGCGCCCGCTGCAGCCTGCTGGGCAGTATGGAGCCAGGTCCCTGCCCCACGCAGCTGCCGGGCCACACCACCCGTCCCGTCTCCATCTGCCCTGGAAGTGCGCCCCTGGGGAGGAGGCTGTGGGCTGTGAACGGAGACCCAGGTGGGCAGCGAGGGAGGGAGGGAGGGAGACGGAGGCAGGGGACCCACGGAGCCAAGGGACGCCTGGTCCCTTTATCGGCCTGAGCATGAAGGAAATTTGGGGTGAAAAGTTTCCGAGAGGAGCCTGGCCTCTCTTCTCTGTGGTGCCAGGAGCTGAGACCTTTCATTGACTGAGACTTGCCTTAGACTAGACACCGTGCTCAGCACCTGACCTGTGTAATCATGCATTCAGTTCACTCAACACCCATCAGAGATGGGCAGTGGCCCTATTTGACAGATGAGGAAACTGAGGCTCGGGGAAGTTTGGTCACTTGGCCAAGGTCACGCAGCCAGTAAGTGGGAGAGCTGACCTCAAACACCCCAACCTCAGTCACAGCCACCGGCCTTACACCCACCTTCGTCTGTTTGAAATCTCAGCTTAAATGGAGGAGAGGAGCACTGGACTGGCATTTGGGTTTTCCTAGCCAGGAGTTAAAAGACTCTCCAAACACCAAAAACCCAGGAGAGACTGCCTGTCCACCCTCACGGCTCTGCCACCTCACCCACCGGCGTCCTGTGCTCCCAGGGCCGAGGACCACGTGTGCATGAATAGCCCTGCCAGCGCGCATCTCATCGCAGCCCCCAGCACCCTGTGACAACAGTCTCAAGGGCCAGGTGCACTGACCCTTCTGGAGGATAAGAGGGTGTCCCAGAGGCCTTAGCCCCAGCCTGCTCTCCTTTCACGTTCCTCGGGAAGCTGGAGCTCAGGAGAGCCAGAGGGCACGACCCGCCAGCCTTCGCCCAGGGTCCCCTCTGCTCCGGCCGGGCCAGGCGCCTGGGGGGCGGGGGCCTTCCAGGTGCAGTGAGGATTTCCAACCCCCAAAAGTTTGGATTTGCTAGGACAGCATCCATCCCCCTACGCCAGTGGTGCTGAGGATACAACCTAGACGACCAGGAAGCTCTCCTTACCTAAGCGGGTGGTGTAGGCGCTTCCTGGGCCGAGGGGAGGGATTGACTTTAATTCTTTGTGCGCTGACCGTCAGCTTTTGGACGAGCTTGGGTGCTGGGGCCTTAGGACAGACCCATCTCCCTCCTGAGGCTGGGGCTCAGGCAAGCTGGGGTTTTGTTCATTTTTTAATTTGGCAGTGGCTATTGGGCACCTGCCTGACGGGGTGGAAAAAATACCAGGGCGAGCCGTGTGCCCTGGATCTTCCTGACTTCTCATCCCCCTGCCAGCTAAGTTTCCAGAGGGGCCGACTGGTCCCGACCCGCTTGGCAAGCTTGGAATTGGCCTGCTGCAGTGTTTGGGGGTGTCTGGGAAGGACCCACGGGCTCTCCTGGCCTCAGTGCCTTTGGGGCGCATGGGGACGGACGTGGGCAGCTCCGGGGAGCATCGGCTGGTCTTTCTGGAGCTCTCTGGCACTCTCTGCTGAGAGCTCGGGCTACAGAAATGTTCCAGCTTCTCCACCACAGAGGCCTTCCCAGCTTCCGAGGCTTCAAGCTCCCAGACACGCATGGCTTATCCCAGCACAACTGTCAACCATGAGTCAGGGCACTCAGGGAAAGGGGGGCACGGCTAGGGGGGCCAAGACTCATCTGCCCAGTTCTGTCCACCTTTCGGGGTGACCTTGGGCAGGTCATTCTCCCTCTCTAGACCTCAGTCTCTCCTCTGTGAAATGATGGGGTGACTCAAGTCATGTCCCTGATGGGCCATGACCACTCTGTTCAGCTCAGCCCCAAAGTGAGCGTGTAAGGTGGGGAGGAGCTGCATATGGAGGGAGCACAGAGGAATTTTGAAATCTCAGGGCAAACCTGAACTCAAGCCCTCCCCCCCCAACTCAAGTGATCCCCCCAGCCTTGCATGTATGGAGGCCGGCTCTAAATCGCTGACTCCTGGCGCCGGTTCTGGGTGAGCAGTATGGCCCGGCCGTGCGGAGGCTACACAGCAGGGACCCCGTCCCGCAGAGAAGCCCCTGAGCTCCACGGATCCACTCCACAGAGTGATGGCCGTGACATCCGGTGAGGAATAATTACAGCACTCAGAAGGGGCGAGGGAGCAGGCGGGGCTGCGGGAGAGAGTTATTACATCTCCGCAAATTGCATCTGAGTCCGGGCAGAAGGCAAGTCACGGTGGCAGCAGAGCCCGGGCCCTGTCCTCCAGCGGCTCCTGGCCCTGCCTCTCTGCGAAGTAGCAGGTCTGTGTGCGTCCGTCAGTAAGAGGCGGTTTGTGTGGCAGAGAGTGTGGGTCCTGGGCCACCGTGGGCAAATCACGCAGCCTCCTCGGGTACAAAACTGAGGGTGCTCCTGCCTTCCCCGCCAGCACAGGGCGGCAGCTGCGAACCTGCGCGGGGGCCTGCCCGAGGCGGGGCTGCCCCCGGGGCTAAGCCCGGGGTCTGCTCCTCAAGGCCGGGCCCCCCGGGGGCTTCCCAGCCTGGCTTTGCTCTCCCCCTTGCAGTGTCTCTGTCCCTTTGGATTTGCTCCAAAGGGGATTTGACAAGCCTGGCATCTTCGGTGTCTGCCAGCTCCTGCCCTTCCACTGCCGAGCGGAGAGGCTCCTGGTGCGGGCACCCCTGTTTCTCTTTGCAAAGCTCTTTGTTCCCTTAGGAATCAAGTCCCCTGCCTGAACAGGCTCAAGCTGGCGGCCCCCCTCCCCCCTGGCTGGGGGCTGTCCAAGGCTGGAGGGCGCTGCAGGAGGAATTCTAGGGGGACTGACCACCTTGACCCAGGTCTGAGTCAAGCTTGCTGCTTCCGGGCTGTGAGATCTGCTGGGCTGTGAAGTGGGGACTGTGGCCTCTACTTTCCTGGGGTCTCTGAAGAGGGGGAGCGAGGGGGAGGTTAGATCAGGCGAGGCTTGTAAGCCCCCGTTAAGGGGTGGGTTTCTCCAGAGGTCCCCAGAAACCACAGACAGTGGGAGGGACACGGCCGGATGTAGCCTTTAGAGAATGTTCTCAGGCTGCAGCACAAGGGGCTACGTGGAGAGGGTGAGGCTAGAGGCAGGAAGGCTCTGGAGGCCACTGCATCCAGCCAGAAGGAAACGACGGGGGGAGTGGGCGTGAACGACCATCCAGCCGAGGCAGGGGCGCTGAGACGTGTGCTGGGTGGCGGGAGAGGCTGGGGACTGAACACACGCCTGTCATAGAGCCCTGCTCTACACGTGGCCGGGCCGGAGCCCTGGGCAGGCCTGGACAGGCAGGATGGGCCGCGCGTAAGTGATGAGGAGGCAGCCCTGGGGGCCTCGAGGAAGGCTTTCTGTCCCAGCAGCAACACATTGTCACACCCTGGCTGGCTGTGACTGCCTGTCCCCTGGACAACGTCCCCACCCACCTCGGGGTGTTTCCATGGGACTGGGCGCCGGCCTCACCTCGACAGTCGCCTGTGCCTGTGCTCAGCTTTCCCAGGTGGCAGAGACGGGAGCAGCCGGGGCCGGTCGGGAAGCCCACGTGGAGGCTGCCCAGGCTCCCCGGGCTGTGGCCTCGTTTGCCTCAGTCCCTGGCCGCTGAGTGCAGGCTGGTGGCGGGGTCGAGTGGGTGACAGCCCGGCCGTTGGGGCTGGCCAGAGCCGCGTTTCTACCCATGCTGAGTGTCCCTGGTGAAGTGACTTGGCCTCTCTGGGCCTTGGGTTCTTCAGTGATGATGTTAACGGCCACTTCACAGCACGTGCTAGACTGCGTCTCAGCTGGCTCACCGGGGAGGGAATTCTGGGCCCTGCGGAGCCATAACGGAAACATCTTCCGGGTCAGGTGCACCCCCGGGGCAGCCCCCATGGGTGCCCCTGTTTCCGGGCTCAGCCACGGAGCGGCCTCAGGGCAGGCTGGCCCTGCGGCCGCCCTGGCCCCCTGACCGCCACCTGCGTCTGGATCCTTCCTGACCAGGTCCGCAGTTTCTGCGCGGGGCCGTCCTGGGCTGGCCCTGGCCAGGGGGCCCTCTGGCGGCCGGGGTCCCTGGAGAACACTCCTCCCTTTTTTATTATTATTCTTATTTCTTGTCCTTTGCTGTCCATGGCTGTGCGCGCCGTCCCAGCTTGCCCTCGGAGCCGCGCCACCCCAGGTGGGTCCCAGCAGCCTCCTGTCCCTGGGAACCTGCAGGGAGCGCAGATTCTCAGACCCCTGCGGACCGTCTGGTTAACAGGCCCCCCGGGTAGTCCCTGTGCTCCGCGAAGCTGGAGACACAGTGTTCTAGAAAACATCCTGTGAACCAGGACAGGAAGCCGACTCCAGCGGCAGAAGCTCTCACAGGTGACTGGCTCCTTCATGCTGACATTTTTAGCTAAGATATATTAAATTTTGATACATTAAAGGGATTTTTAAATGAAGTAAATGTATGCTGGCTATAAAAGACAAGTCAAGCCATCCCTTTGTCTGTTTGTTCCCCCCTCAGGGGACCCCGCTGTGACCCATTCTCCCCCCCCCCGTGACCCACCCCCAGGCCAGGCCCTGAGACCCATCACCCAGGTGGCTTCCTCCTCCCTTCTGTCGGCAGAAGGGCCCCCCCCACCCCCGCGCCAGCACCCGTTTTCTCATCTGTTTACCTGGCCCCGTGTTAGTGAGCAGGCACGTAGGTCAGCCTGGGTTTCGGGTTGTGCTGCGTCTTTTTATTGATTTCTTCACTGGTTTGATCCCAAAGGGGAAGGGTCTCGGTAGGCATGGGGTTACCTATAGGGGATGCGCACTTGTGACTGGGATGAGAGCGCCGGGCACAGGCACCTCCTGATGGATCGTAACACGCGTGTGGGACAACAGGTGTTCCAGACTCGGAGGAAGATACCGCATGGGTCAGAGCAGTCTGGGAGGGCTTCCTGGAGGTGGAACTTGAGCTAAGCCCTGAAGGAGTATGGAGTGGGGAGAAGCAAGCGCAGTGGGGGAGATGGGGCATTTCTGCCATCACTGGGGTGCGAGACAGCTGTCTGTTGACTTTGGTAATCAGTGCCTCATAGAAGATACCCCGATGTGTCCAGTAATCCACGCCTTATAAGGGGGGAGGGGACAGCTGGCCACTTCCTGGTGGTCTCATTGGCTTGGAGCCTCAAATCTGTTGTGATTGAGATCAGCTTTCATCCTCTGGTCTCTCTCCCAGGCTCAAAAAGGCTCCCTNATGCTTTAACTCCAGGGCACCAGCCGGCGTTGGCTCTGTGCTTCCTGCCGGCTCATCCCCCCAGAGCTGGCTCAGGCAGCTTTGCCAGGCTGCTGGGCGCGGGAAGAGGGGTTGGAGGAGGCTGGGGAGCCTCATTAGTGTGTCCCTGACACTTGTCGGAGGCCTTGCCTCGCAGTGTCTGAATGTCACATTTCCTTCCTGTTTTCCCACTTCTTCCACCCGCTGTTGGCAAACGCGCTTGCTCGGTACCTTCGGGAACTTTCCTACGGCAAAGATGCTCATTTTTCAGAGTCCAAGGCAAGCGCCCGGTCCGGAAGCCCTTTCTCTGCAGGGCAGCTGCCACCCACCCGCTCCCAGGAGCCGGCAGACCCCGCTGGCCCAGGGCAGGACCCACACGTCTTTTGCTGGCCGGGTCTCCCCTCGCACCATTTCGAAACCAGCAATGCTTTTGAGAGGGCTGATTCCAGGATATGAGGATCCAATTTTGGTTCAAAGGAGGACAGTGAAAAGACAATAGTCTAGTATTTCGCAGAAAAAAAACAACACAGCAGCTTCTTTGTAACATCGTCAAATTGCGAACTTCTGGTATTTACCTGTGTTTAGAATTTGTTTGGTTAAAACACTCATTATACAGAAGGCTCCTGGCTCAGTGCGAACCCATTTCCAAAATTAAAAATATTGTCAACTTTAATTTTACCTTCATGGAGCTTCCCACACGAGAGTTCCCTCTAATTACTAAACAGATTTCTGTTTCCAAAGGACAATTTTTGTTTTGCGGTGCAGCGTCCCGAATAATCACCTTTGTGGTAGATTTTATTGCCACTGGGCTGTCTTGTTTCTCAGGGTCCACGCTTTTCTCTTTGGGATTATTCCCACCATCGACCAGGAGACCTAAGGGCGAGAGGGAGGAGTGGGGGCGNTTAAGCCTCTCTGTGCCCTACTTCCCCAGTCCGAAGAAATGAGATGGCCGTGTCCCTCTTCAGCGTGGTGGTGACAGGTCTTCACCCCCACATGAGACCCTGGACAGCCAGGAGCAGCACGACAGAGGGAGCCTGGTGCTAGATTCTGGGGCCTCTGAGGGCTGCTGAGTAGCACCTGTGATGCAACTCCGCGCCCTGTTGTCTGGGCGGCCGGGGGTCCGTACCCTGCTTCGGTCCCATCCCAGCTGAGGACAGAGCAGGACCCCTGCTNCCCCACCTCCTCCCTGGCCCCTCCGCCCCCGCCAGCTTCCTGCATGCTGGCTTACTTTCCATGCTGGAATGTGCCCAGAGCCTGCCTTCCTGGGGGCAGGCCCGCCTCCTCCCCTCTCGGCCTGAACGCAGATCTCAGTGTCCACAGTGTGCTTCAGGAACGTGTCCCTGACCCCACGTCACCTCCCGGAAGGTCGGCCTCGTGACACACCCTTGGGCCCACTGTGACGCTGGCTCTGCGGGTCTTCCCGACGGGTCCCCATCAGCACACAGGGTGCCCCCTTGAGGAGCGCACCTGTTGGTGCTGCCCACCAGTGAGCCCCGCACCGGCGCCGCGCCGGCACATGGATGGAGCACTCGGGAGATGTTCAGTGGATGGCCGGAAGCTGCCGTGCCACTCCTGACGGCCCCGCTCGGCTGCCCGGGGCTGCGGCGGCTGCTGCCGGGCTTCCCCTGGACTGGGACACCCCATGTCTAGAGCCACGACTGACATCAGTTTTCCCATCAGGATCTCCCCTCCAAACACTGAGAACGTCCTCCGGGAGGAAGGACTCAGAATGTTCCAGAAATGGGAAGTAAGCCAGCGTGGCAAGAGCGCGGCCACTGGCTAAGCGGTTTGGGGCGTGAGCAGGGCCTGTCCCGTGCGGCCCCTGCCATTTCCAGCTGCAGGAGTTTCACCGTCGGGGGAGGGAGTCCGGGGCTGGGGGGCCACCCTGGGTCTGGCCTCAGCCCCCGGCCGGGCTTCCAGGCCGCTGCCACTCTTCGTTGACGACAACTACGGGGTTTTTAAAAATCGTTTAATCTTCAAGACGGGCCCTTTCAACAACACGCCTACACTCACTTAAAAATGGCTGAGCCCAATTTTCTTAAAAAGGAAAGTTGATGTGAAACAAATCGCTTCAGGCAGGGCCTTTGCTGAAGCCTGGGCCACCAAGGACTGCTCGGGGCGGCGGGGCGGCCCCCAGAAGTCGGTAACAGTCGCGGCAGCGGCCCCACTGGCAGAGCCTGGCGGAGAGCGGAGGCGCGAGGCGGGACCAGGGAGAGCTGGCGCCCGTGCCCGGTGCCCTCGAGCCCATGAACTGCGTCAGATGAAGCAAGGAATGGGTGGGGGTGGGGCCGGCAAGGTTGACGGCTGCCCTTTCTTGAGGCCTCTGCCCCCACGACGGCGTGCGTGCGCGCAGGCAGGTGGGGCCGCCTGGGGGTCCCCGAAGCTTGTACTTCGAGAGAAGGTGGGGTGCCTGGAATGTGGCCCGGAGCCAAGGGGGTACCACCCTCCTCCATCCCTAAGGGTGTGTACCCCACCGCTCAGGTTGACAGTCTTGGATGAACCATAATTTCAAGAAGGAAAGAAAGTCCCATGGTTCACTGAGCAGGTGCTTAGACGGGCAACGTCCAGAGTCCCTTCCCAACCAGAGGGGAGAAGCGGGCGACGCTTGCTCAGATATTGACTCTCTGCGACTCTGAGCCGTGTGGCTCTAAGTTCCTGGGAGTGCGCCGTTCCACCCCTCGTCCTGACCCTCCTCCCAGGCTCCAGTAGTGCCCTGGCCGCCCGCCCTCTGGCCCCCGCCCCACTCCAGACCCTGCCTGAGCCCCAGGGCAGAAGGTGGGCCTGTCTTAAATGAGCTGCGCTGACCTGACACAGAGGCAGGGGTCTGGGGGGTCCCTGGTTCTGCCAAGTCCGCTGGGCGCATCTGAACTCAAAGGGGAGCAGAGGTGGACGGTGGCAGCCCCCAGCCCAACGCCCCTGGCTGCCGGACCATCCAGCCCATCCCTCTGGAACCTCCAGGTCGCTCGACTCACCTTTGCTTTGACTCACCTGCACTTCCTTCACAATCAGCACCGCACACACGCACACGGGCACACCTGTGGATATGCGTGCCGTATATTTGCGTACACAGGCACGCCTGTGGATATGCGTGCATGTGCCATATACGTGCATACACAGACACACATGCAGTATAAATGCCCATGCCATATACGTGGATAGACACGCACAGGCACAGACAAGGATATAAATATACATGCCATATACACATATACACGCACACAGGCACACATGTGGATATGCATGCACATGCTGTATACACATATACACACACAGCTACGGGTGTGAATATAAATGCACATGCTGTATACATGTATACATATTACATATACATGCGTGCACACACATGTGGTGTACACATACATGTATACATGCATGTAGATGCGCACACACACAAGTTTATTAAGAAATAGCTGAGAACTACAATTCAGGACACCTGAGCTCCAGCAAAACCATATTTGCTATTCTCTGCTATTCCCAAATAAATCCATTTTGCTGGTGAAATAACTGGCTATTTTATTTGTAAAGTTAACAACACACACGTGCGTACAAAACACACGCACATGCATATGCACAGACACGCACACATGTGCATACGTGCGTGCACACGCGTGCGCACACACACACAGACACACACACACACACAGCTCTGGGGCGAGGAGGTACTGCCTGGATTCAGCAGGGCAAGGCTGGTCCTCGCCCCCCTGCCCCAGGCGACTCTGGGCCGTCCTGGCCAGGGTGGGAGTGTAGAGCAGCCACGGGTGCAGGTAGCCTGAGGCGGTGACACAGGAGGGAGCCCTGGGTTGGACAGGTTAGGCAGCAGCCCAGCTGGTCACTCCACCGACCCGCTTTCCTGGGGCCCCAGTGCTCACCCGTGAATATGCACCAGGACTCCTGTCTTCCTAACTCACGGGGCTGCTCTCTGGGTGGACGCCGTCTGTGCCTGAAAACTCAAACCACAGGGGGCTGTCAGGACACAGGTGGTCTATTCCGAGTAGCCACTGAAACTGGTCCCGGGAGCGCGGGGACACAGCTGACATTTCTCGATTGCTTCCTCCCTCCCTCCCTCCCTCCGTCCCTCCAGTCCAGCCGCCAGGCGCCTGGGTCCCGGGCAGAAGCTGGCCAAGCCCCCTGGTCTGCCGGGGTTAGCAGGGCCCACCTCCTCAACCCCTGCACAGCCGGCAGCTGTAGGCATGGAAACGCTGTAACCTTGTGAGCAGCTCAAACATACACATCTATTTGGTTTGTTGTTTTTTTAAAACATACACGAATTTCTTTTTTGTGTTTTACGCTCCTTTGGGGATAGGCGAGGTCAATACAAGGCGCAAGGCGCCTCGCACCCCCTGTGCTCTCTCTGCAGGGCTCGGGTCCAGGAAGTTGGGGTCCCCCGTGGGGAGAGCCCTCGAAGGGCCGCTGCTTCCTTGACCTGGGCCTCTCCCAAAACAAGCCAGATTCCACCCAAACCCCAATGAACAGAGTCCTTCCCACACGACTCCCTAACCTGTGCTCAGATGGGGCCGCCGGAGACCCAAACCCAGTGAGAAGAAGCCTCCGGAAAGAGACGCAACAGCGTCTATTTCCTGTGGCGAGGAGCCGAGCTGTGACCCTGCCCTTCCAGGATCTCTGTCGTCGAGAAGAGGAGACGAGACTAATGCCGCCCATATTTCATCTTAATTTCGGAAAGAGTTTTGCTGGGTAGAAAATTCTAGGTTGGTGTGGCCCCTGCTGTACGCCTGCTGCCGGCTGTCTCCTGGCATTCACCGGTTCCACCGCAGTCTGTGTGCTCCTGCATCGCTCCTCACGTGACTCTTCCTCTGTCTTCAAGGTTTCCGTCGGTTTGATTAGAACGTTCCTCGGTGTGCCTTCCCTCATGTGTGTTGGGTTCCTGGTTTGTGGAGGGTCTGGGATCCGAGTTTCCACCAAGATTTCTTCTCATGAGTCACCTCTCCACGCCCGCCTTCCTGCAGGGGCTCCGATCCTCTCTCCGGAGCCCTGCTTCCTAGGTCGGGGGTTTGTCTCTTTGCTGTCTCGCGCTGGCCGTTTCCACCTGCGCCCCGAAGCCCCCTCTTCTGCAGCACTGACTCGGATATTAATCCGACCCGGTGTGTTTCTCGTCTGAGATGGAACCTTTTTAATCTCCAGAAACTCGGTTCGGTTCCTCTAACATCATCTGCGTTTCTACTTAACATGCCCTGTCTCCTCCCGTGTCCTGACCACGGGGGCGACAAGTGTCATCACGATTTTGACGTCCCACCTCCTGATTCTATCATCTGTGCGGTTTCCGGGTTAGCTTCGAGGACCCATTTTTCTCCTCGCGTGGATTGTATCGCTGGCACCTTTGCAGGCCGGGTAGCTGTCCAGCGGACGCCAGACCCTGCGCCGCCTCGATCGCTTCAGCTTCGTTTTAGGCTTGTCAGGCAGGAGCAGAGCAGCGCCCAGCCCCGGCCCTTCCGCGTTCTGTGCCCGATGCTCCGTGAGCCACGACAGGCCAGAGCAGGCTCTCTTCCTGGACCAGCAAGACCGCCGAGCACCATTCTCTAGAACCCTTCCAAATGGTTCTCTCTCAACCTCAGGTAGACTTGATGCACATCCAGAGGTGAGGACGACTGATCTAGAAGCCATTTCAGGAAGGAAAGGGCACGACACCGCAGCCAGAAGACAAGCGGTAATGCTCCGTGAAGGCTGTTCCGGAGCAGACAGGCCCCGCCGTGCAGCCTGATCTCTGCCGACCCTGTGCCGCTTCCTCCCGCTGCCCCTATGCTACCTTGCTCTGCCCGCCCCTGGACCTTTGCACTTGCTATTTCCAAGGCGGAGACCCAGAGCAGACACCGGAATGCAAAAGGAGCTTAATAAATATTTGCTGTTGGATTGTTGGTAAATGATAAGCACCAGGTGCGGCGCATGGACAATGAGTGCTACTGGATCCCAGAAGAGGAAGCTGTGTCCATGGCCTGGAGGGCAGGAAAGGCTTGCTCAAGGAGTGTGCCTACCAATAGCCAGGGGTTTCAGTAAACACAACCGGAAGGGAGTTCAAGGCCCATGGAATGGCACCAGCAAAGGCTCAGAGGCACGACCGTGCATCCTGTCGGGTCGGGAGGCCCAGGGAACAGGTTGACAAAGCACAGCAGCAATAGAAAATGCAGAGCAGAGGCAGTAAATCAGGGACAAGCCCAGAGGGCCAGGGACACGCCTAGACCTGGAGAGTCACACTCAGGCCTGAGTTCCGGGGGTTCTTGGCTCTAGCGTGGGGGTGTCTGCAAGAACCGTGGCTCCGAACGTGCAGACGTGAGACACGGACAGGAAGATGGACACAGCGCAGTACATGCAGGGGCTCGCTTTGTNCTGGGCCGGGAGCCTGCTGCGGGCCAGGCCCCAGGGCTCACAGCCCAAGGGGAGAGAAGTCACGGGCTTCTGGACAGAAATACAAAGGAGAGGAGGTCAGTGGGGGTCGCGTTGAGGCCCCCAGCACCTCCAGACCACACGCGGCATTTAAGGCTCTGGGTCACGGGAGCACATGCGGCCTGCTCCCCGGGGGCCAGGAGGAGGCAGGGATCCCCAGGGCAGCACGGAGCTCAGTGCCCTGCAGGCACTCAGGGGTGCCTATGGCAAGGCAGGGAGGGAGGGGGAGGGAAGGAGGAGGGAGGGGCCTGGAGCCAGGCATTAACATCCTGTTTTAAAGGTGAGGGGACCAGGCCGGTGGTCACCCTGACCGGAGGGAGGAGAGTCTGCAGCCACACCCGAGTCTTTCTGACTTGCAGGCCGAGCGGGGCTGGGAGGGAGCGACCAGCACCTAGTGGCATGAGCCCAGGCTGCCTGGAGGCGGAGGCACGGGAGCCGGGCCTCGGGGGGCGGGAACCCATCAGGGGCTGCGGTGAGGGTTCCGTGGGAGCACGTATGTCAGCAGCCCTGGTGGCTCAGCTGAGACGTGGAGGGTGGCATGGAAGCAAAGGGCGTGACAGAAGTGGCCGAGCTCCTCAGGAGCTGAGGGGCAGGATCAGAGCAACGTTGGCCGCAAGGAGGGAAACAGCTGACGCGGGGCCTCGCCTGGACGCGGAGCGGGGCCTCGCCACCGTGGGGTATCTGCCCCTGCTCTCTGCGCTCAGGCAGTTGCATCCCTGCTCCTGGACCAGTGGGGGCTACAGGTGAAGCCTTAATCAGGCCCCCCGCGTGGTGCTCCCAAGCCCGGCAGGCCTGGCCCTGAGAAATAGGTAGAGAGGATTCAAAGGTACAAAACAAAGGCCTGGCTCCTGGCCACCCCCCCAGGCCCCCCTGTGTTTGGCCTGGGTGATGGGCTGCCCGGTGGTCCCGATGGGCAACCCAGGGTGTTGGGGGGGGGGGCCAGGCTGCTGCTCCCTGGGGGTCTTGTTAAAGCTCAGGTCACTGGGCCCATTCCCAGAGCCCCTGATCAGTGGGTGTGGTTGGGACCCGGATTCTGTGTGTCGCCGACTCCCCAGGTGACACTGGGGACACTGAGTGCACAAGTCACAGGCCCAGAGCAGGCTCGGGAGCCGATTGTTTGCAGGGCTGCCCGGTGGTGGCTGAGGAGGGCAGAGGCGGGCCCTGGGGATGGAGACGGAGGTTCTGTGTTCTATAAGAGCTGGGCTACCTGTGTCTGTCACCTCCTCCCTGAAGCCTGCCTGACTGCCGCGCTGACCCTCTGCCCTGAGCTGCCGCGCATACACCGCCGCCGGCCTTTGTTCCCGGAGCATGGGATGGATGGCCAAGTCCCCCC
>NW_027531908.1:220652-235117 GCF_008692635.1 Crocuta crocuta | reverse complement strand
AGTGGGATCTCGCACACGACTTGCCATCCGTGGTGGACTGGGTGCTTGTCCAAGCCCATGAGATGCCAGAGGCAACCAGTGTTTCTGGAAAAGCACCCCCCACCCCCACCCCTCGCCTGGCCCCCAGGTCTGCCTCTCGCTGGCTGTGTGCCCTTGGGCAGGTCACTTCATCTCCACCAGCCCCAGTTTTCTCATCTGTGAAACGGCTTCATAATTCCAACCCCAAGGATGATGAATGATGATCAGGCTTAAATGGGGTGATGCGTGCATTCTCCCCAAAAACCACAAAGCCAGGCACGCCGCCGCTGCCACTTTCACAGATGCATAAGCCGAGGCTCTCCATGAGCAGATGGCTTTCCTCGTGTCACAGTCCCGGAGCAACAAGGAGCAGAAGCAGAGGTGGTCAGGCTCTCCTCAGTCTCCGCCCCCCTTGCCCTTTCCAATGAGCGCCTCCAACAGCTGGCTTGGTCTTCCTCCCCAAAACGCACCTACGGCTCCCACGGCTCCCCCAGTCTTCAGCTCCCAAGGGCTCTGCCTTGGCAAGAACTCAGTCCACAGGCACAGACCCAGCTCTTGCCGTCTGCGGGGCCTGTGCGTCAAGGTGAGGCTGTGCTGGAGCCCTCGTGGGGTTCGCGGTCATTCGGAAGACGGGTGAGAAGGCAGCGCACCGTGACGCTGCAGGGGATGGAGGAGGCGGGCCAGGCCCTCCGGGGAGGGGGCCAAGGCTCCCTGCACGGGGCCCTGATACCCGCCCCAAAGGACCAGAAGGACTTAGCTGCCCGAGCGGCGGCGGGCAGTGGCCCCGGGGGCATCCCCAGTCTAGGGACCGTGGGACAGGACAGGCCTGAGACCAGCACGTACACCCGCGGCCTGAAGCAGACGCGGTGGCCAGCGCCGGTCCAGCGGAGTGTGGGTTTCATTCAGAGGACTGGGGAGGCGTCTGGTCCAGTCGTTCCCCACATGTGGCCCCGTCCCAGGAGCGTCAGCATCTCCCAGGACCCCGTAAGCCGGGCCCATCCGTACCCCCCTGGGCCTCTGAGCAGAAACTCCTGGGAGGAGCCCAGTGGTCCAGAGCCCCCCGCCCCCAGAGATGCTGATGCAGCCCAGCTGAGGATCTCCAACCTGTTTGGGACAAGCACCTGGGGAGGAGCTAGCCGGGCCCAGGCCGAAGCGCGGGGCACACGAGGCACTGACGATGCTGTGGTGACCCCTCAGTTGGGGCCCTGTCCCTGCACACGCAGCCGGACAGTGCCAGGGTGGAGCCGCGCACGCTCCCGCTGCTAATCAGGTGCAAGGCTTCTGTGGAATGACGGAAGGGGCAAGGTGTGGGGGGCGGGGCCAGAGCCAGGATGCAGCAGGCGCTGGGAGCTGGGTACAGTGCCCTCGCGGGGGATCGTGGAGAAGCAGAGCAGGGAGACCCTCTGGGGAACCCTGAATCCCCAGGGGTGACCCCTGCTGAGCCGTGTTAGCTCCGCCCTGCCAGGCTGAGACCCCGAGGGGTCTACTGACTGTCTTGAGGGCTTCATCAAACTCAAGGTGCTGAGCCAGGGTGATGAGCAAAGGCCTGGCATCAGATCTTGACTGTGCCTCCTCCTCGTATCCCGGCCTGGATGCACCACCTTCTCTGTGCCTCAGTTTCCCTGTCTTTGCATGAGGACACTCACAGGGCCTGAGCTGAGTGTACCCATGAGCTTAAGTGAAATACTGAGGGCAGAGCCTTCCGTTCAGCGCTGGGACATAGTAAGTGTTTAATAAACGGAAGTTCCGGCGGTGCCAGTGGACACTGCCTGGCGCTCCGTCCTGCGTGCCTCCCAGCCTCTGAGCTGCACTCAGGTCTTGGAAGAAGAAGCTGAAAATAAAAATAAAATACTGAAGTCAAGCAACAGAAAGGGCTTTGCAGACCCAACTTCTACCCAGTGTTACTTTTAAGGGAGAGAAAAAGCCAGAACTGACCACAGCTGAGCTGCCCCCCCCCATTGCCTGACACGGATCGGGACACCCCAGCCTCACAAAGTTGCAGGTGCACCTGGGCTGCTTTTCCGCTGACTGGGGCCCCGCACGCGCCCGGCCCGGGCCTTGCCTGCCGCACCCTCCCCGCCTGCCCAGGACGACCTGAGGGGGAGGCGGGGCAGGAGGTGACAGCCGCAGTGGCAAAGCCCCGTCCCTTCCCTTCCCGGGCTCGGGGCGTGTTCAGTGGGGGCTCGCCAGTTAGACCCCACTTCACTTCAGATCCCCCGTTTCGGAGCCCCTTCCGCGTCCTTACGCTCTGCTGACCCCTAGTGACAGGAAGGCGGCAAAACACGGCAAACCAGGTTCCTGCCTTCATGGGGCTTAGCGTCAGTCTAGTGAGGCAAGGAGAGAGCATCCCTATCCTGTCCCCCCCCCCAACTTAAGGCAAGCTGTGTGGGGGGGAGCCAGAGGAAGGAGGGAAAAGACAAGACACCAGCTTTGGAGTGGCTCACCCGAGTTCACCCCTGCACCCTCACCCTGGACCATGTGACCCCCTGCGCAGCTCTCTGGCTGTTTCCTTGTCTGTAAAACGGGGTGATGATGAACCTGCTCAGACTCTCCTGGGGATTAGAGATGGTGGTGAAGACTTCAGTCCCTGCCGGGCACAGAGGGTGCTCCGGACAGGACAATGTGCTTGTTACTAACGGGAGGTACAGGGGAGCCACCCAGGGTGTCTGAGGGAGGCAGTGACCTGGCCAGACTCAGGTTCAGGAGCCCAGTGGGGCAGCATGGGCGGGAGGGCAGGGTAGGAACGTCAGGGCGCCTCCTTGCTAAAGGGTGGGTTTCTGGGCTGTGCGGGAGTCGCGTGGCCGTGAGCTGTGAGCGCCGTCAGACACACGTCCATCCTTCAGACACGTCACGAGAGGTCAGACGGGAGAGGCCTGCGGGCTGCCGGGGCCCCGGGGCCAGACACTGCTGAGCTCAACATCAGACACCGGGTGCCTCGCCTCCTCCCATCCCCCGCCGCCCCACCCCCTGGGGGCTCAAGGGCGAAGGTCAGGGCCGCGGGCCTGTGCTCAGCCCTCATTCCGTGGCAGACAAGCTGGGGTAGGTCTCGTCTGGAAGGCACACCACCCGTGTGCACGGTCAGGGGGCAGCAGCGCGCTCCCAGCCCCCCCACACCACCGAGCCTGGTCCCCACGGAGCGGGGCGTCCAGCCTCATTGGACCACAAGCCTTAGAGCACCCGAGTGGCCACTCCTCTGGAGGCAGGACGCTGTGCTTGGGGGGGGCCTCTGGCATGGCGTGGTGCGCTCACCAGCATGATGTGCTGCCCACTGTCCCCGAAGGGCCGGGGGCCCCCAGGTGACTGTGCCATGGCTCTGGCAGACGGAAGGAGGGGCTTCCTCCTGCGGCCCCCTGCCTTCCCAGAGGTTCCCAGGTAGGGGACAGCAAGTGCCTGGGGACCGTGCCCGAGGGGGCAGGAAGGACGCCCAGCTGCCCAGGCGGGGGGTTTGGGGGGCGGGGGATGCCTAGGCCCCTGGCCAGTCCAGGTCAGGCAAGGCAGCTCCCTCCAGTTTCCTGGCTGTGGCCCGGCCCCCGTAGCCCCCAGGACCCCGTGTCTGCCCTGCATCCTCTCCCTGTGGTCCACAGCCTCCGCCCTGCAGCCAGGAAGGGGCACACAGACCAGGTGTCCACCTGATGGGCTTCGCTGCTGGCCCGGTGTGTTGTTCTACTCTTCCTGCCTCGCTTTACCCCTAGACCGTGTGGGTGGGGTGATTGTGCAGAGACACATCTGCTCCCTGCTTCCCGGGCGGCCTGGGGAGTGTGGGTTGGGGACCCTCCCCCAGCAGGGGAGCCGTGGGGCAAAACGAGATGGACACGCCCATACCCTTCTCACTGACACTCCTGGCTCCGGGTCCATCCTAGAATTTCGGTTCGTTCTTCAAGAGCTCACTGTTCTCGTGAGCACTGAGCGCCTACTGTGCGTCCGGGGCCTGGCTGGGCAGTGGCAATGGAGAGGAGAACCACCTGCTCTCACAGCGCTCACCCCGGGGCGGGGGGGGGGCTCTTCAACTGGGGTCTGGGCACAACTTCTGCAAGTCCGTGAAGCCCCGAGGTGGCCAGCAGAGCAGCACGGGTCCCTCACGGAGCCCCGGCCACAGAGCAGCCCAGCCCAGGGCGTCCCCGGCTTGCTGAAGGCGCACTCCAGCCCCCCGCCCCCAGCCCCGTCCCAGGTGGGCCTGCGCTTCTGAGGAGCTTGGGGAGGAGATGTCGAGGCGCGTCTGGGAACAGCCCGTCCAGGCCGCCAGACCCCCGCGCCGCCAGCCCAGCCGGGCTCTGGAGAACATCTCTGAGACCAGCCATGGAGCTGCTGAACTCTTCCCTGTCTATTTATTACCACGCACAGGAATCTGGGAGCCTGCAGAGCGTGAAATTAGGAACAAATGTGGAGGAGGTCTAGACAGGAACTCCGCGGACGCGCTCCCTTGCGGACCACGGGGCCCTTGGGCTTCCAGGTAGCGCGGGCGCTTTTGTAACCAGACAGATGTGTTTGTGGAGGAAGAGGCGTGCTGGCGCTCCTCCGTAAGCCCTGACGAGACGACGGGGTGGAGAGGGGCCCGCGGGGCGCAGGAGCCTCAGCCTGGCTCCCCCAGCCTCTGTTTCCCCACCTGGAAGCGAGTGGCACCATCATCACTCCGTTGGAAGGGATGCTTATGAAACAAGCTGATCCCAGGGCCCCAGTGCAGATCCAGCCGAGGCCTGGGCGTCTGCGTGTTTACCAGGCACCCCCACCTTCTGGTCCCTGGTGGGTTTGGAAGTTGGGGGTTAAGAAGAGCCAGAGGCCCGGCTGGTGTGCAAGGATGCAGGGCCTGGGTCTTCCTTGGCTCCCAGGGGCGCACCGGGCACCTCCGGTGACGCGGCAGACAGAAGCCTTGGTGCGGCACAGCCGAATGCCCTGCGCCCTGCGGGGCTGGGGCGGGAGAGGCAGGACGGAGCAAGGGGAGCAGTGAAATAGAAGCGTCTGCAGCAAAGTGCAGGATGTGCGCTCCAGATGGCAGACGCGGGGGGGTCTTCTGCCAGGGGAGGGGGCTGCGGGAGGTTTTCCGGGGGGGGCAGGTGGTGGGCTGGCGTCTGGCTCTGCGGCCAGGTGCTTCCTGCGCCCCGCCCCCCGCACCACCCCAAGCNGTCCCCCACGCCCCCCCCCACGCAGGCCAGCTGGGCCCGCCGGCCCCCCTCCACAGACTCTGGGGGTGGGGGTGGGGGTGCACAGACGAGCCATCTCTCAGCCTGTCCCTGGAAAACTCGAGGGTGGGGACAGGAAAGTAAAGCCGTTTATAAAGCTTTAAAACCGTTTATGGTCCCAGGGGGCAGATTAACAATTCAGCGCGATCCCGGCCAAACCGTCTTGGCTGGCAGGGCGGCGAGGACTTTGGGGAGAGCCGAGGAGGAACCGCGCATCCGTCACTGGGGCTGCCAGCGCCTCTCTGCCTCCGGCCCTCGCTGCCCCTCCTGTCACGGCCTCCCCCTCCTCTGCCAGCCCGGCCAGTCCGCCCTTCCAGGAAGCCCCCTGTGGTCCCCCCGGTGTGGTGCCACCTGTGTGCAGCCCTGCCCCCCCAGGGCCCCCCGTTGGTGTCTTGGGCACTCAGCATGGCCGTGCTCAGGACGCGAGTGTCAGGCCGGCGTCCTCCGGGCCCCCAGGACAGCATGCATCCGTGTGTCTGCAGCTCTCAGCTCCGCCTGGGCAATGCGTAACCCCCATGTTACGTGATAAGGAAACTGAGGCCGGGAGGAGGCCTCTGACCCAGAGTGACCAGCAAGTGTAGGGCAGGACTCTCCTCGCCTGCCCCCCCTCCCCAGTCTTGGGCAGGACGAGGGCCCCTCAGGCTCGTCGCCGTGGCGTCTGGCGGGGCAGAGTCCCCGGGCGCAGGAAGGAGGTCTGAAAGGTGACAGTCCAACCGGGACAGCAGGTGTGAGGATCGGGGAGGCAGGACTCCCACTGCTGTTCTTCCGCTAACTCACTGTGCGAGGTCATGGACGGGTCATGCCGGACCCGGCCACTGGCCTCAGGCTCTCCATCCCCACCCAACTGTACTCAGTGGAGGAGTGGGACATCCCAGCACCAGCATTTCGAGGTTAGAGAAGTTCAGGAAGGCTTCCTGGAGGAGGAGGGGGAGGAGGAAGCACCCTCCGGGCCCTGATGGCAAGGCCAGCCCTGGAGAGGCAGAGGGAAGGGCATCCCGGGGGCCAGCACAGCCAGGGCAGAGGGGTGGCAGGAGGGTGGGGCCGAAGGAGCCCATGTCCCTCCGAGGGGCTGTTCGGAGTTAACTGTGGACTGATGTCAGGCTGGGGCCCCGGCAGAGCCGCCAGCCGCGTGCACGTCTGCTGGCCCGGCCTGGCCCCGGGACTGGCGCCCCGTCGCGGGTGTTGCTGCCCCTCGGCATGCGCATATCTGCAGAGCGAAGCGGAGACGCTCCAGCTGGACGTGGCCCGGGTGTCGGAGCCGTGGCTGCTGACAGCCCTGGGCGCCTGGCCTGCCCCGGCACCCTTCCCATCAGCCACCAGGCTCCTGCCGCGGGAGGGGCCCTGCCAGCCAGGCCGAGCAAGGGGCCTCCCCGTACCCCAGACCCGGGAGAGCGGCCCCGTGGCCACGCCCCAGCGCCCTCCGGGACCTGCCACAGGGACGCAGGTACGGACAGTAAGAGCCAGAGCGCAGCGGCCCGGCCAGCAGGGGGCGCACCGGGTGATGGCGTCACCCTCCGGCGGGGAGGACTGAGGCGCTGACAGGTGCTCACAACTGACGGGGGGGCAGGGCCAGGCTGGCTCCGGGCGCTGCTGGGGGCTGCAGGGCTGGGGGCGCTGACCCGCCCAGCAGAGTCTGTCTCTGCAGCTCCCTCTCGAGCTGAGTAGGTCCCCTCGTTGATGAAGCAGGAACACAGTTACCGTTTGAGGTGACACAGAATGAGTCACCGTGCAGCCACGGGAGGGGAGCGGCAGCCCGTCGCCGACAGGGCCGCAGCCTGGCCTGCTCTGCCCACGGGTGTCCTCACCCCCCACCCCAAGAAGCAGCGCGTCCGGCTGTCCCCTTGGGCTGCAGCCTGAGCTCCTGCGCCGACACCGCGGGTCAGGGGACCAGCAGGGACTGGCCAGTGCTGGGTCCCGGGCCCACTTCTCGGGAGAAGGGAAGAGTGGCGCAGAGCGGGGGGCCAGGCACAGAGAGGGGTGCGGGGCGGGCCGGCGCCGTGGTCAGAGATGCCGTGGGCTGCAGGCCTCTGCACAGTCGGGGGAACCGGGGCGCTTCGGCTCCAAGGTGTGATGGCAGCAGCAGGTCTGACCTCGAGCCTGACCCCAGAACTGCTAGTGCCCGGACCTCTGCCCACCTAGGTTTGCTCATCTTCAAATGTGGGACTCGCCACACCCGAGGGCGTGTCCTAACAAGCGCGGGCTGGACAGCGGGCTGACACTCTCCGGGGCTGGGAGGTGCCGGATCCCAGCGGGCCGGCGGTGAGGCACATAGGGCTTCGGCTGCAGTGGGACCCGTTTGCCGGAAGGGTGTGCGTGGACCGGCCCGCCCGCCCCACAGGGCGCTGGGGTTTAGCTAGATTGCGGGGAGCAGCCCTGCTCTTCTGGGACCCCACTGCCTGGTCTGCAGAGTCAGGGTCCCAGTGCCCGCTCTGCCCTCCCATGGCTGGCGCCATGCACACTAGGGGGGGGGGCTGCCCGGGCTCCAGTCCGCTGCCACCTCCTGGCCACGTCAGGCGAAGGCTGGGGGAGCCGTGGCATCCCATGGGCCCCTAGGGAGGGAAGGGTGCAAGGGAGCGAGGCCAGCAGCTGCCTGCTTTGCTTTGCCTCACCTCTTTGCAAAGCGTGAAATACATCTAGACAGCAGGCCTGGCCCCTGCCCAGCCGCCCCNAGGCCCAGCGGGCCTCGGCCGCCCTGGGGGCCAAGGTGGGTGGGAGCCGCCCGGCAGGGCGCCCGGGAATGCGGGGGTCCCTGGGGCTCCTGCTTTGTCTGTCTGTGTGGCCTGCGCCGTGTCTTCCTGACTCGGGCCCCGTCTGCATCTGCCTGTCTGCACCTCCGTCTGAATCTGGAGCTGTCTGCAAATCTGTCTCGGCTGCTGATCCCTTCGGGTCTGTGCAGATCTGCCTTTCTGTCTGTCTGTCTGTCTGTCCAGAGTCCGGGTTCCCATCCCAGCTTTGCCTCTGATGCACAGCGTTGCTGGGAGAGACTCCCTGTGTCCATCCGTGGCCGTGCTCCCCTCCATCTGTAGACAGGGCGCTGGCCTTCGGGCCCAAGCAGACCCCTCCCGGGGCCCTTGACGCTTCCCAGCCGGGCTGCAGAGTCCGCAGGGAAAGCACACCACGGCTGGCCTCACCACGCCCCGTGCAGGGGCACAGCCCCTCGTTCCCCACATACCGACTGCTCACATCTTGAGTCTCCGAATGAAAATCTCATGTCATTTCTCACACGTTCCTGGAAGGGGGAAAACGGGCCCGGACTCCAGCGAGTCTTTGGCAAGTTTACCAAAACCTTTAGAAACGTGCACACCATAAACCCCTCGTTGCACATTCCTGTGACCTCAAAAAGTAGGAAGCGATGCAAATGCCCACCCGCAGAACGTGCTGAGTCAGCGGGGCTTCCCCGCCCGATGGAGCGCGGTGCGGCTGTGAAAAGGAGCGAGGCTCCAGAGGGCTCCCTGGGGATGTTCCGCATGACCGGGGAGCAGAGTGTACAGGTAGTGACAGACCACGAGGCGAAACAGGGGAAAGTGCAGAAATATATACAGAATGCCATTTTAGCTTAAGAGAAGGAAAGAAGGGTACATTTCCTTATATTCTTAGAGACAATGGCGGGGGTGGGGGGCGCCTGGGTGGCTCAGTTGGTTGACGTCCGACCGGCTCAGGTCATGATCTCACAGTTTGTGGGTTCGAGCCCCACGTCGGGCTCTGTGCTGATGGCTCAGAGCCTGGAGCTGCTTCAGATTCTGTGTCTCCCCCTCTCTCTGCCCCTCTGTGGCTCGCACGCACTCTTTCTCTCTCAAAAATAAACATTAAAAAAAAGAAAGAAAAGAAAGAAAAAAATAAAGAAAGAAAGAAAGAGAAAGAAAAAGAAAGAAAGAAAGAAAGAAAGAGAAAGAAAAAGAAAGAAAGACAATAGGAAGATAAACCCAGAACCCAGTAAAATTGTTCTCTCTGGGGCAGAGCAGAGGAGCGCCAGGAAGTGAAACCTCCTGAACGCAAAAGTCATGCTTTTGACTTTGGAACCAAATGCTTTCTACAATTAAAACACAGCATTAAATCAGTTTTTTAAAAAGGGAAGAACTCACTGGAATAAATGACCCTGAGCATCAAGTGGATGGAAAACCCACACTAAGAGTTATTTCAAGTGACTTTGACATAGTCTTGTTAGTATCCACCCCCGAGGGGTAAGAACAAAAGGAGAATAATAAATATCGTGTTCCGTTCAGTAGATGTGTTAGTAAACATATTGGTACCGTTAGTTTTCAATTATTCTATATAATAGGGAAAAAGGAATAAAGTCAATATAAACTCACGTTTTATTTTTCTTTCCCTGAAGAGAAAAGAACGTATTCCCTAGCTCTGGTGTCTGAAAAAGCCTAGAACCAATGAAAACCCAGAACAGCTAGCATCCCTAGTGCTCAGATTATGTTCTCTACAAACCGCTTCCCACTAAGGGACCCAGGCTGCCACAGAGGAACAGCGGGCGCCAGGGGCCAGATGAGCTGGGACATCTTATGCCTAAAAGCAAAATGCTGGGGTGCCTGGGTGGCTCAGGCGGTTAAGCAACCGACTTCAGCTCAGGTCGTGATCTCATGGTTCCTGAGTTTGAGTCCTGCGTCGGGCTCTGTGCTGACAGCTCAGAGCCTGGAGCCTGTTTCGGATTCTGTGTCTCCCTCTCTCTCTGCCCCTGCCCTACTCACATGCTGTCTCTCTCTCTCTCTCTCTCAAAAATAAACATTAAAAAAATTTTTTTAAATATACGAAAGTCAGTGAGATCACAGTGATACTAGAAAGCCACCACAAACCTCATGGGGTACCCACCTCTTCTGAAAATTGACAAAGAACTAAGCATTTGTGCCTTTCTTCAGCAGACTGTATTTTAGGATAACTACGCAGGTACTAGGGAAAGTCCTTCAGAGAAGAGCGCAGCTACTCAATGCAGGAGACACGGTAGTGTTCAAAAAGTCACTGTCTGCGGCCCCCTAATTAAATAATGGATCTGGGTAACAATCCCCAAAGACTGGAAAATCAATTAGGGCCAGTGGGGAACTGACAGCAGCTGAACCCACCGGTTAATCTCAGCGTGAGCTGAACCCACCGGTTAATCTCAGCGTGATGGCAAGAGTGTGAACAGATTCTCAGCCCCCCACAGTGACTTGATAGGAAGCCAGTTTAGAAGAGAAAATAGAGACGGAGGGTCCGATGGCACCCGAGGAAGCCCAGCCAGCTCTAGGACACGGAAAATTCTGCTAAGAAAAGCGACCCAGTTTCTTCTATAAACAACGCTGGGCGGGGCGCATAGGGCGAGAGAAGAAGGAACAGAACTGTTCTAGAGTCAAACGAGCCAAACGCAACTGGATCCTGCTTTGAACAAAGCAGCTGTAAAAAGACATTTTGGAGCCGAGTGAAGGAGGCTGAACACAGACTGGGTGTTTTTCTTAAGTCTTCATCTGTCAGATTTCGCGCTGAAGGATTCATGAGTAAACTGATACGCTCCCGGATTTCCTTAATAGGCTTGATTCCCCCCACCCCCACCATCCCCCTGCAGAAGAAAACAGGGATGGGAAACTGAGGCAGAAGAAGCCTGCGGCGACGGGCCCGCGGGAGGCTATCGTCAGGCATCCAGGAATTTTGCGAGCCGGGTGTTAAACCTTCGTGACTCGAGTCGGGCCACCGGGAAGACGTCAGAAGATGCCACAAGGCCTGGCGCTTTCCCTCTAGGCTGGGTTTCACAGCGCCCGGGTGCACGGAAAAGCTAACAGCAGTGCGGCCGGCAACGCGCACTGGTTCTCTCTGCCTTCGTGTGACACGTTCCGTGATGAGTCTACAATGGGCCCGTCCTTCGGCCCAGGAATCCCCCTTCTAGGAATTTCTGAAAGAGCCGTTGGAGCCCACGTAGCTCAGACGGCTCCAGTCACTTAGCTGCAAAAACACTTACAAAAACATCCGCTTAAAATACTTCTTTAATGTAAACAACCTAAATATCAAAAAAGAAAGAAAAAAAAGGACTGGCTTTCAGTTGTGAAAGATGTCAGTGTTCTGGAGACTCTGGCCGCGCACCAGGCTCGGGTATTAACGCCACTGGAGCGCACATTTGAAAACGGTCATGATGGCGAACTTCGTGTTCTATGTGTTTTACCACAACCGAAAATCTTAAAGGGAAACGGGTGGGCTATGTCGTACAGCGGGACGTGGTTAGAAACGATGTCGCGGAAGGAGATGTCATGATCTGGAAAAATAAGGACGATCTTGTTCGGTTACAAAACCATATGCTTCGCTTGACTGTGTTTGGGTGAATTTAGAAATGCGTGAGCCTGGAGAGCCAGCCTGGAAGGGCGCCATTCCCTCAAAGCGTGCTACGCTCAGGGCTGAAATGTGCGCTCAGGAACCTTCGCGGGAGCCCCCGCGAGCCAGGGTGGGGCGTGCTGTCAGCGTCACCCTGTCCAGACGTGGGACCCGGGGCCGGGAGAGGGAGGGACGGCCCCGGCCCCCACCTCCTGCGCACACGCCCTGGGGGTTTTAGCTTCCCCTTTGGGCCATTTCCTCGACTTCCTAAACTAGAAGGGGCTGCTCTTGCAACGAGGAGGCAGCGCTGCAGTCAGCCCGGTGGTGTGTGTTACAGGCTGTTGATGGAGAAGGGGGCGGATGACAGCCGGGACGGTGGTCATCACTGGGGGCATCTTGGCGACTGTGATCCTGCTCTGTATCATCGCTGTTCTGTGCTACTGCCGGCTCCAGGTACCCCGGGTGCGGGGGGAGGGCGAGGGGGGCTGGGGCCCCGGAAGAGGGGAAGGGAGAAGGTGCAGAGCAGACAGCCCGGCTCTGGGTCCCACCTGCGGGAGCTCAGCAATGAGGGGCACCCAGCTCACCTCTCCCAGGGTTTCCCAAAGCCCCCGCAAGGGGAGGCCGCTGAGGCTCAGGGAGGGTAAGGGACCTGGCCAACAGCGCACCCAGCTGCCAAGCGAGAGAGCAGGAGCGAGCGTCTGGGCCTCGCTTCTCGCCCCCTGGGCTCTCCCCTCCCCACTGACACCGTAGGGCCCTCCGAGTGCCCCCCAAGGTCTCCCTGAGAGCAGGGGAAGCCATCAGTGCAGGCCAAGGCAGCACAGCCCAGCGCCCATCTTCAGCCTGCCTGGCCCTTCTGTGCCTCGGTTTCCCTGTCTGCACCACACNCGCAGGGTGGGAGGGTGGATGGGGCCGGGGGTCACCAGCCCTCTGCCCGCAGTACTACTGCTGCAAGGAAGACTCGGAGGAGGACGAGGAGGAGCCTGACTTCGCCGTGCACTCGAACCCGCCCCCGCTGCCCTGCGGCCGCAGCCTGGTGCTCACCAACGGGCCGGCGCTCTACCCGGCCGCCTCCACCTCCTTCAGCCAGAAGACCCCGCAGGCCCGCACCCTCTGCCGCAGCTGCTCCCACTACGAGCCGCCCTCCTTCTTCCTGCAGGAGCCGGAGGACGAGGAGGAGAGCAACGGNGCGGCCCCGCCCGCCCGCCGGGCCCCCAGACCATGGTGGGGCCCCCGGGGCGCGTCGGCCTGGCCCCGGGCCAGGACCAGGGCTCGGCCCGGCCCTCCGCGCCTCCCTGTCCCCACGGGGGCCGGTCCGGGAGCTCCCCGGCTCACTGCAGGGGTAGCGCCCAGTGAGCACAGGGTGGCCCCCTGGGGTAGGGGTCGCAGGGCCTGGGCTCGAAGGCAGGCGGGCACAGGTGGGCTCCCAGGCGTCAGTCCGCAGGGCAAGGCAGGGCTCTGGGGCCTCGACGCCAGGCTCCTGACGCTGAAGCTGCCGTCCAGCAAAGCTGCAGGGGAAGTGGCCTCCGTCTCAGCCCCGGCAACTTGGCCATCGCTGGCTGTGAGGCCCGGCCCTGGCCCCCTCCCTGGGCCTCAGCCGCGATGCCACGGGCCCCAACGATAGCGCAAGCCCTCCCTGGCGATCTCGCAGACCAAGGATTCAGTTCCAGAATGGAGGGGGTAGGGGCACCCCACCCTCCCGCTCCCGCGCACATCCTTGGCCTCAGGTGCCAAGCTGCCGAGGCGCGCTGTGGGCTGGCCTTCCTGCAGATGTCCTAGACGAGTTTCAGGGGCACCCTGGCCCTCGGGTTTCACAGCCCCCACTGGCTTTTTGGTGAAAGAGGGAGGCACAGAGGGAGGAGGAGGCCACGGGACAACCACCTGCCGCAGGAGCGTCCGCGCGGCCCCATTCCGAAGCCCAGGTGTGGCGGGGTGGACAGCGCAGGGATCAGGACCTAACAGACCCACGTTCTCCCCATGAGGCCTGCAACAGGCCCTCCCACCCCCGGGGCCTCAGCATCCAGAGCCCTTCAAGCAACCTGGTCCCCAGGGGAGACCGACCCAACCTCTCCCACTGGCCGTTTCTCAGGAGGATGTGGGAGCAGGCCCCCGGCGCCCGCTCTCACTCCACGTAAGACCTCGGCTGAGCCCGCCCCCCACCAAGCTCGCAGCAGGGCCGAGGGCTCCCTGGGAGCCCCCTCTCCAGCTGCCCCCTCTGCTGGGGAAGTGATGCTCAATGGCCACCCCAGAGAAGTGACCCGGCCAGGGGAACGCAGCTCCCCCACCAGCCAGAGGCGGTATCTCCTCCTGCACAGCAGGGCCCCGGGGGTAGTTGAGCTGCTTGCTGCCTGCCAGGCGCTGGGCTAAGCCACCTTCCTAAAAGACAAAGCAGCCTTTGACGGTCCCTGAGCCGAGGACAGCTGAGCACCTGCCTCTCTCCGAATGCCCCAGAGTCGTCTGGACGTGAGCAGAGTTAGGGTGGACTTACTATTTTCAGCTTTCTCCGTTACGTTCTCCTTCCTCTCGCCTCCCGCCTCGGTTTGGACGCGCTAATGGAACCCAGGCCCAGCCTCCCGCAGCCCCAGCTCTCGCCTTTGTGGAACCCCATGAGTTGTTTTGCGCATTTGCTTGGGGGGGTGGGCTGGGGTGGGGGTCGAGCACCAGGAGGTGGCACTTCCTGTAGCTGTTCTGTTCCGGTTTCCTGTTTCCTTCTCTGGTCTCTGTTCTCTGTATAGATCCATAGATCCACTTAAAACGAGACGAGCACCCATCCCTGTGCGTTCACGCAGCTGCACTGTGGGGACCCGCGGGGAGCTACGTGCTCCCTGAGAAAAGAGAAAGCCAATAAAACTCTCCAGCACCACCGTCGCCGCCACCGCCTTCCGTCTGCCTGGGATCCCAAGCCAGCCCAGACCTCTTCCCGGAACTTCCTCGGAGGAGACCCTGTCCTGCCCAGTGCCGGGCAGGGTCTGCCTTTCCTCTCCCATCTGG
>NW_027531908.1:216732-220597 GCF_008692635.1 Crocuta crocuta | reverse complement strand
CCACTGGCCTAAACGCTGAGCTCCTGGAGAGCCGGTGGTGGGGACGGGCCGAGTCACCTGGGACAGGGGTCTGATGGTCCCCGGGCCTGTGTTGGCGTCAACACAGTGGGGTGATAGCCACGCCCACTTCGGGGACTCTTCGGAGGCTTGTGACACGGGGCTGACAGAGCCCTGGAGCTGGAGCCTGGGGCTCAGGAAGGGCTGAGTGTGGTCCGAAAGGAGGACCAGCGGGGAGGGAGGGGTGACCACAGAGCAGAGCAGCACGGTGCATGGGGACGGGGCAGACCCCTGGGTTACTGTGACTCGCCTCTCCTGGGGCTGGGGACCTCACACAAGCCCGCCCCGTGGCCTCAGTGGCCTTCATCACTGAGGAGTCCCCTCAGCGCTGCCCTGAGCACTGTGCCAGGCCCTGCTCTGGTGGCCGCCTGCCTCCCTGCTACCTACCTGTCCCCGAAGAAGATGGTCCCCGTGGCACCCTCGGCCCATGGCAGTCTCACTTCCTGAGGTGGGCGGACACCCTGGTCCCCCACGCCTACCCCTCGGACTGAAGCCAGAGCGGGCTTTCAGCATCTTCCCTGTCCCCACCCTCTCCCTGGAGACTGCCCTGGCTGCTTCCTCTTCTGCACGCCCTTCCCCTTCTTTCATGCTGGAGAGCCACTCCTGCTGCTGGACCAGCCTAAATACCACCTCCTCCAGGAAGCCCTCCAGTGGCCCTGCACCCCCAAGTCCAGATTAAGCAGCCCCTCTAGGAGGTCCAGAAACGGTAACGATGGATGGTACTCCCTGAGCCCCCAGTGTGGGGCCGGCCCTGACTGCCTTCCTTCCTCGGTTCTTCCCCTACACATCGCAAGGCCAGCCTTTCCTTCCCTCAGCCCCCAGCCCCTCCCCAGGTTCCACACAGGTCAGTAGGCGTGGGATTTGCTCAGTTCTGACAACATCCAAGTCCTGATGCTCCCTGCCCCGCCCCCCTGCAGGCACCCCACCTCTGCTTCTCCCCAGCCGTCCCCTCCTCAGGGAGATACTGCCGCTCGGCCCTAAGCCCCCAGCCCGGTCCCGGACCCAGGCCTCAGCCAGTCTTCCTGGACTCGAGGGCCGGACAGCCCAGCTCTCAGAGCCCGACGGCCACCGCGCACCCTGCCAAGGCCACTGCGATCCCACGATGCCACCATAAATACGACCACTTTATTAACGTACAGGAGCACTGGCTGGCGCCCACGACCCAGTGCGCCGTGACAGTGCCTCCTCCCGGGGCTCCCGGGGCGTAAAGTGCAGCGGGTCCCTCCGTGCATGAGAGCTTCGTGGAACGAGGCAAGTGGACGCGAGTTGCGAGATACAATTCCTCTGGAAGGGGCTCACCCGAACGGGAGCCGGGTCCTGGGCGGCGCCCGGCCCTCCCAGCCCCCCGGCCCCTCCTCGACCCGACAGCCCTGGAGGGAGAGAGGACGTTCCCAGGCCCCTTGGGCGGGGGCAGGGGGCTGGCCGGTGGGACCCACAAACACGACCGTCCTTGCAGCCCTGAGAACGCCTTCCCTGGAGGGGCAGGGGCCCAGGGCGCTCTCGGGGGGGGCAGCGGGGCGGGGGGCTCTCCTTCCCCGGGGGAGAGCAGAGGCTCAGTGTCACGTCTTCACAGCCCAGGCGCCCTGCGGGAAGGGTGTCCACGGAAGGGCCCCGGCAGCCGGGGGGCCCCTGGGGCGGAGCGCTCAGGTGTCTGAGGGGCGACAGGGGTGCCTAGGAGCGAGGAGGCCTGCAGGAGCGGCAGCACGCCTTGCTATAGTACCAGTGGCCGCAGAGGTTCACCTTGATGGCCAGGGCGCAGTTGGTGCCTGGCTGGTCTTGGCAGCTGTCATCTGGGGAAGGGACACGGCCGGGGGGGGGNNGGGAGGTCTGGGGCATCACAGGTGGCCCAGGGGTAAAACTCAACAGGACCTGCCCCTGCCCCACCCCCTCGGGGGTGGCCCCCCGCAGCAGAGCACCTGTGGACAGGTGGCCCCTACGTGCCCATTTCCAGGCCCAGGGGCAGTGGGCCTCCCACCCGGCTTCGGGCCCTCCAGCCCTATTTCTCTGCCACCGCTTTCCTGCCCCTGGCCCTTCCCAGGACATCACCCCCCACTCCCACCCCCACCCAGTGGTTTGATCAGTGGACAGCAAGGGTGAGACCAGGGCTGGGGTTTGCAGGAATTGTTGCCCTCACCCCGGAGGCCCGCAAGGGTCCCCTCCACGGGACAGGTGTGAAGCAGGGCTGGGCACCCGCCCCGGTGCCCCCTCAGTCTAGCCGTCGCCCCTCTTCCAGACGCAGGCGCCCCACGTCTGGCCCGCCTGGCCGCCCCCGCCTCCTGTGTGCCCGGCGCCTGAGCGGTGTGCCCGGTTCAGGCTGAGTCACCCCGATTCCTGCTCCCCGCCCACAGCCGGCCCCACCTTCTGAAGCCAGATGCAGGTGTTGGTGTGGCTCCCAGGGCCCCAGTCAGGCCTCACCTGCCGCCCCGGCCCCCCTCGCCTCCCAGCCGGGTCCGGCCGTCCATCCCCAGAGGAGCCCTAGCTCCCCGCCAGGCCACTCGACCTTCCCGGCCCCCTTGGCTGACACCTGCTCCTCCCTCAGCCCCCCGGCTCTGCCCACCTTTGTTAGCCCCCCTTCTCACCTGGGGGCTCTGTGGGGCAGGGCAGCAGGTCACAGGCCTGCCTGCCGACTGGCTTCACCAGCGGGTCGCAGCCACGGACAATGTCGGTCCCCTGGTAGCACTTCACGTCGCGCATCCGCACGCCCACCCCGCAGGTCTTGGTGCACTGGCGGGAGAGACAGCATGGCCAAGCCCCCACCTGGCAGGGCAGGGCTCCAGCCCCGAGGAGCCCCCCCCCCCCCGGCTGCTGGGTCTCATCCCCACCCGGGGCCGCTCAGCTCCCCCGGGTGCCCTGTGAAGGGCGGCCCCTGCTCTCTCCGTGGTCTCCGGGGGGGTCCTTCAGTTTCCGCTTTCCTGGGGCCTGTGACACGGAGCGCTTGGGACACACGGGGTCGTGGCCGAGGGACAGCACTGGCTTCCCTCTCCAGTGAGAAAGCACATTGCCGGCCAGTTACCCCTCTTTTCCAAAGCCACACTCCCGCCCGAGGCTCCCCCGTCCAGATGTCCCCCTTGGAAAAGCCCGCAGACCTACCCAGAGCACCAGGGACATCACTGACCCCAGCTGCCCCGTCATCCACTTGCCAAGATCCTACAGGCGGTGGCTCCCTCTCCCCCCACCCCCGACACGGGTGACCCCACGTCACCCAGGCCCATCTGGGACCTGAGCCCTGGGTCCCTGAGGCCGGGTAGGGGTGGGAGGCCCCAGCCCTGGGCCCACCTCCCATTGAACTAAGACTTAGCAGGGGGGACCACCCACCCGCTCCCAGCCCGGGGGGCTGGCCCAGTCTGGAGGCAAGAGGCAGCCAGCTTGGCACTGAGCACACAGGCCCATCGACCGTGGGTGGGTGCTCCGAGGAGCCTCTGTGCACCCCCGGAGGGGACCCTCTGGGGACTGGATAAGATAGCTCTTACTGAGCCCGCATCCCAGGGAGGGGCAGCCAGGGGGACAAACACCCAAGCTCCGCACACCCACCGTGGCCCGCCTGCGCCAGTCAGCCCTCGCCCACCCTCCGCCATCAGTGCAACACAGACGCCCCTCCCCCACAATACTCTCAGGCTATTTTGGGGGCAGGGCCTGCTCCCTCTTTGTGGCTCTCCTCCCTTCCAGGGCTCGGCACCCAGCACCCAGCACAGCACCCGCACCCGGTAGGTCCTGGCCCCCGTCTTCTGAAGCGGGAAGTGCCTTCTGAAGCACATGCGCTGGTGTGGCTCTGGGGGGCCTGGAGCCCCAGGCCATCTTCACCAGCCTC
>NW_027531908.1:213355-216711 GCF_008692635.1 Crocuta crocuta | reverse complement strand
TATGACTCGCTCTGCTCCCCGCAGCCACTAGACCCGCCTGACCCCCAGGGGCCTCTTCTCCATCCTTCAGGCGCTGGCCCTGCCCACGCCTCGTCCAGAAGCCCCCACCCCACCCAGTCTCCCTCCTCCTTCCCAGGTGGATGACACAGAATGAAGCATGTGTGCGGTAGGAGGCTGAGGTCCCTTCTGGGGCGAGGTCTGGGGCAAGGGTTGCGTCCAGACACCTCCTTGAGTCTCTCCGTCGAGAACCCTGAGCCTGGGTCGGGGGCGGAGGTCCTGGCCGCTCACCGCTTAGTGCAGGCGACACTCATGGAATCCAGAGACTAACCCCTGCCTTACGGACTCTAAGAATCTTCACCTTGAACACTAAGGTTTGGAGATTTGCCTTCCACCGTCCAAGACCACAGACGCTCGGGTATGTGGGTCTGAGACCACATCCCGCTGGAACGTCCAGGGCCCCATTCCCTGTGACGCCCCTGCGCCATCGCCCCTAGTGCTCAGAGCTGGCCCACGGGGACCCTGAGGCCGGGGGCACTGGAGACCCCAGGTCTCACAGCCTGGCCACGGCGACAGTGGCCCTGGGGCTCCTGTTCTCCACGCCCTCCCCATCAGTGGTGCTCAGAGACCACTCTGGGCCTCCTGTCCGCCACCTCTTGAAAGCTGGTGGCATCACTAGGTGGAGAGAGCACGAGGGGCCCGGGGCTGGGGGCGCTGTTGCTAAGGACACACGGGGGAGACAGGGGCAGGGAGTGGGGAGCGTCTGGGGCAGGGCTCGAGGCGCCTGGCGACCAGGACTCCGGTTCCGGCCTCAGGTAGCCCCGAGGGGCCGGCCGGGCGCTCACCTCCGACCACGGGCTGGTGTACCACTTGAAGCAGGGTCTCTCGAAGCACGTGCTCTCCTCGGGGGGCTTCTTGGCCAGCCCGCACTCAGGGCCGCTGCGAGTCTGCGGCTTCCCGTTGGCCAGCTCCATGCACAAGACCAGCCTCTTCTTCACCCCTCGGCCACATGTGGTGTTACACTGAGTCAGGGGACAGACGGGGCCGGGTCAGAGGCCAGAAGTCAGGACACAGTGCACATGTGACTACGAGACTCCAGGGAAATGGCTTGGTCAATAACCACGGGGGGAAAATGTTTAGATCGATGGCTGATTGGCTGAGAACCCTTTGGTCGATAACCATCTGGCCCCAAACACCCTTGATCGAAAGCAGTTTCACAGAAAACCATCTATTTTGAAATAAAATGGTTCATGACGATTTGTCCCAAGATGGCTTGGCTAACAGTGGTCTACCTGAAGCAACTGGCCGAGAGCGACCAAAAGGCAAGTCGGTGACTGATCGGTCGGGGGTGGGGGTGGGGCAGACGAGGTGGCCCTGAGAACAAATGGCCACACAGGACCCAAGTGCCCCCGGCCCCGCTTCTCAGTAACGTGGGGCCTGGGAGAGGGCAGAGGAAAGGAGACCAAGTCTGCGTCATCGGGCGCTTGACTCTTTACATCTGGCAGGTATCGGGGCGGGGGGGTCGTACCTTTTTGGCTTTTTCCGTTTCAGGTTAAGTTTCAGTGAATTGTGCCATCACATTTTGCAGTTAATTCCTCGTGTGACCAATCTGTCATTCTGGCCACTTGGCTCTCAGCCCAGGGCCCCCCAGGCAGAGGAGCCGGCTGCCCGCTCGGGGCACTCACCCGCTCCCAGTCCTGGGCCAGCCAGTGGGCGGGGCAGTTCTTGTCCCCGCAGGGGTGGATGGCCAGCGGCTTGCTCTCCATCTGACACTGAGACTCGGGCACCACCCGCCCGTCACTGGTCTTGCAGTACACGTGTCGGATCATGCGGCCCTGCCCGCAGCTCCCGCTGCACTGCAGCGGGGGAGGAGGGGAGGGGGCGGTTAGAGGCGGAGCCCCTCTCCCAGCGCCCCCCCTCCCCGCTGTCATTCCCAGAGAGGACTGGCTCCCCAGGCAGTGTGGGGGAGGGAGTAGTTGCCATGGCAACCACTTTTTAAATAACATTTTCTGTTCTAATTACAGAAATATTACGTGCTCAGTGGAAAACAGACACAGAAAAGCACACCTAAAATATCAAAAAAGGTCATCTGTGCGCCCAGCACCCAGAGGGGGGGCGCTGGTGAGCACGGCCGAGAGACCCACAGATGATGCCCAGACGGACATGCAGGGAGGTCGTAAAAAGGGATCGTGAGGTCGCCACTTGGTTTTGGATAAAGGCTGTGACTCCTCACGGTGACAGGGTGTACGGCTGGTTCGCTTATCTAACCCTACATCCCTCTCTCTAGAACAAGGGGGTGGTGAGGCAGATCCATGCCCCCTGGAAACTGGCGGTGGCCACCCCTCCGCGTGCCCTGCCCCCACCCCCCTCCTCACCGGGCCCCAGTCGGAGACAGTCCACTGGCGGTCGCAGGGGGGGCCTGTGCAGTCCTTCTCCCCCACGGGCCTGGTGTTGGGGTCACACAGCTTCTCGTCTTCCGAGCAGCGGATGTCCCTGGTCACCACGCTGCGCTCCCCACACTTGGCTGTGCACTGCGAGCAAGCGGGTGAGGGCGGGGGGGGGGGCGGTCAGGAGTCGGGTCAGGATGCACAGCCGCAGCCGCGCGCACGGGCCCAGGCACACCGGGGCCACGCATGCGCTCACCTCTGACCACTCGGACATCTCCCACTGGGGCCCGCAGGCCGGGTTGCGGCAGGTCTTGCGCTCCTCGGGCCGCACGGCCTCGGCCGCCTCGCACAGGTCGCTGTACACAGAGCTGTCGAAGCCGGGGGACAGCATCTTCCAGCAGCGCACGATGCGGAACTGGTAGCCCTCGCCGCAGGTGCGGGAGCACTCGCTCCAGCTGCTGGCCTCCCACCTGCCTCGGGACGGGCCGGCTTTCAGAGACCCCACCTTCCTTCCTGCCGCCGGAACCCCAGATACACCCCTCCCCACCCATGTCCAAAATCACACCAGGCTCAGCCAGCCAGGAAGCTGCTGTCCAGATGACCCTGAGCCCCACCCGCCTGCCTCGGAGAGGAGGGGCGGATGCCCTGCTGGTTCCCAGAGTGTGCGCTTGGCTCGCCCGCCTAGGAACCCATGTGGCCTCCACCGGCCCCTACCTCCAGGCAGGCCACCTGGCTTTCCAGCCACTTCAAGAGCCCTGCTCCCTTGCTCACTGCGCTTCCTTCCTCCCAAAGTGCCCCTCCTTCCTTCTCCTACTTTGGGATCGTGCTTCAGTGTCCCAGAGTCTGTGCCATACCCCCCGTGGGCGTCCCAGGACAAGGACAGGCCCCCAGAACCACACCACCAACTTCTCAGAAGGGAGCAAATGTGCAGGGAGCTAGAGCAGAGTGTGCAGCCTGCCCCCCCCCCCCCCC
>NW_027531908.1:193039-210539 GCF_008692635.1 Crocuta crocuta | reverse complement strand
CTCACGGAGATTTGTTAGCATCAGTGAAGGACCACGTGGGGTTAGGGTTTGTTGTTGCTGCTGCTGCTGTGTGTGTGTGTGTGCGCACGCGCACGCACACGTGCAGGCGCACACGTGTGGGGTGGGGTGAGGGGGTACCCAGCCTCCCTGAATAACTGAGATAATGGAGCCCTCTTCAGTGGGGCTGCCAGTCCCCGGGAGGAAGTCAATTTCCCCATTGATGGGAAGGCCCAGCCGCCTCACTCTCCCTTTCCAGCGGCACGTGTCTCAGAGCTCCTGCCTCTCCAAGCCCCGGCCCTGGATGGAACGGAACAGCCTGAGAAGCAACCCTACATGGGGATTTTTCCTTCTTTCCATAAAGGACGAGCCAGGCTTAGCCCTCTGGGGCAGGGGGGGCGGGGGGAGGCTGCCTTCCTGGCCAGGTCTGCTTGGGATGTTCCAGGCCTCAGAGACACTGGCTCTGGGGCCCAGGGAGGTCCGGGGTTGGGGACTCACAGACCCTCGCCAAGCACCCGATTATCCATTCTGTCCCCACTATCGAGTGGAAACACGGCAGGGCCACACGAACACTATCAGACTCTCCAGCCCTCGGCTGGGTCACCCCCAAGTTGGGAACCTCCCTGAGATGCTGGGAGAGTCCAGGCACCAATCTTCTTCATTACATCAGTCTTGGACACAGAGCTTTTCAAACCTGATGCATGGGGCTTTCTCTTTAAGCAAAAGCGAGCAAGGGAACGCCTGGGTGGCTCAGTGGGTTAAGCATTTGACTTCGGCTCAGGTCATGATTTCATAGCTTGTGAGTTTGAGCCCCGTTTCGGGCTCTGTGCTGACAGCTCAGAGCCTGGAGCTGCTTTGGATTCTGTGTCTCCCTCTCTCTCTCTCTGCCCCTCCCCTCTTCACACACTGTCTCTGTCTCTCTCTCAAATATAAATAAACGTTAATTTTTTAAAAAACCGAGCAGGGCACCCCAGTGCACAAAACACAGATCAGCGTGCTGCACCAGCAGAGGACTGGGCTCAGGTCCACCGGCCCAGTCCCCCGCAGCCCCCCCAGCCCCCCCCACGCCGGAAGTGCCAAGGGACAGTCTGAAACCACAGCTGGGCTCAAGCTCAGGCTGCGTCCACAGTCGCCTGCATTTCTGTTGCTCCAAAGAGCATCGTGAAAGACAGGGACTGTCTGCAATGGAGCTGGCGCGAGAGGCAGGAGATCTGCCCTGACGGCCCTTCAGAGCCGAGCGCAGGGTGCCGCGGGGCCCCTGCTGTGTGCAGGCGACTCTGAAGGACATTAGCACAGACACTCGTGCCACGGAAGGTTTGTGACCCCACCACCACCCAGCCTGGCCTCGGCACTCCCTGCAAGATGGGATTTTGAGAGTAGTTGGCCACGGTCATGAGCTTCAAATCCAATCGAGCTGACGGGAGGAGGCAGCAAGGGAGGCCATTCAGCCGGGACCCAACTCCACCTTTTCTGCCAGTGCCACTTGGGCCCAGCTTGGTGCCTTTGCAATGATGGGGAGCTCACCCTCTAACGGGGCCATTCACTCACTCCTGGAGAGCCTCATCTAAAGCAGGTCTTTTCCCAAATCTGTCCGTCTCACTTGTTTTCTTTGTTCATCCTATGGGCCAGTTGGACCACGTGAGACAAATCCAGCCCGCCTCCCCCACACCTGGCCACTCTGTGAGTGACCAGAAGCCGTGTCATGTCCTCCTTGGGGACTGTACCCCCCAACCCAGGGCCAGGAATCAGGCCCCTCACCACCATCTCAGGCAACGTCACCTCCCCAGGCAGCCCTGTGTGCAGGAGTAATACATTTTACGGGTAGAAAATTGAGGCTCAGAGAGACCACGCACTTGCCGAGGGCACATGGCGTGGTGGGCCAAGCGGTTCAGCTCCCGCGCTCAGCACACAGCCTGCAAAGCTGGCCTCTGCCCTCCACATTCTGTGCGCCCCGCACCCTGCTGGAGGGGGTCTTCAATAGCAGAAGGGGCTGCAGCTCCTTAATGGAGAGCAAGTTCCAGGGTGAGCAGGACGTAAGGACCCATGGCCTGTTCCGAGCCCCCAGGGCAGGCTCCCCAGCCCCTTCCTCGGTCATCTCCTAAGGTGCCAAGCAGGACTGCAGGAGGCATGGCCAAGCCCCCCTGGGTCCACGAGGGCTCTGCCTCATCTTCCTCACTGGCCAGAGGCTGCAGGGGCCAGTTTGGGGGGACAGGGGCAGGGTAGGGGCAGCATGCGTTTTTAGTGGCAGCCCCAGGTGCTGGCCAAACTCAAACAAGCAGTGCTGGGCACAGGCGAGGTGGCACTCGGGGTCTCCCACAACGTTTGCCGCGGGGGGCTGGCCCTGGGTCTGACACTGAGCTTGCCGCCGGCCCCAGGGGAGGGACCCCAGGTCCCTGGTGGCTGCGGCCAGCGTCTGAAGGGGCGGGTGGCCACCAGCCATGCGGGCGGACAGACATGGACTCCAATCCCAGCTCAGCACCCCTAACCACTAACCACGTNTTACCCTCCTACCTGCCCAGCTCCTAGACAAGGTCCTAGAACCTGTCCTATTTCTCCACGGGTCTATTTCCCTTCCTAGGTTGCTGTAAACAAAAGCGAAATCCTCCCCGCTTGAGATGTCGTAGTTTTAACCACAGGGACGTGAGCTCTCACGAGACACCACATGAAGAACAGCGGATGAGGGAGCAGTCTCCACACTCGCCCCCTGGGGGGGGCTGGGCCTTCCTGGGTCCCGCACGCCGTGAGCATGAGGACACGGACCCCCACCACCTCCCCCCTCCCGGGTCAGGAAGCCACTAGACAGCTCCCTGCGGCGGGCAGTTCGGGGCCCCCAGCCGGTGCGCGGCCCCGTGGCGCCAACCCCACGCGGTGGGGGAGGAGGGAGGGGGGCTGAGCAGAGGCCGGTACCTGTGGTGCAGGTGGCGCTGCAGGGCTCATGGGACGAGAGCTTCCACCGGTACATGTCCGCTGGGCTCACGCCTTGCTTGCGCGCCTTGGGCCTAGTCCTGGAAGGGAGAAGCGGAGAAGGGGACGGGCGCTCACCGAGGGCCGCGGGCACACCTGTGCCGACCCTGGCGAGTCCCCACAGTCAGGCTCAGCCGCCCACTGTCCAGAGCAGAGGACAGGAGGGGGCCTCACAGGAAGGCTGGCTTTAGGACGTAACAGATGCTCTCCTTTCTCCTGCCTGGATGGGTGACAGTCGGAGCTCACGGCGCTGGAGCTGCTGAAGCTCCTTCTGGGTGGGGGCGAGCTGGGGGCCCCCCTGGCATGGCCACTGCGCCCGGCATGCACGCACACCTCCCAGGGCTGCCTGCTAGCCTGGGCCGGCGGACTCCTTCTCCCCACCCCCAGGAGGGACCGCAGACGGCACCTTCTACGCGGAGAACGTGCCAGGATTCTCCCTCCCAGCCTCCCTCAGCCGGGACTCTGCCTGAATGGGGACACTGGCCATTCAGCCTCCGAGTATCAAAACAGAAAAGCTCAGTGGCAGACAGGGGAGTGGCCGGTCCCCTCCAGACGCCTCTGCCCAGGTCTGTGATGGCTGCTGGTGTGGGGAAAGCGAGTTGGGTCCGCGCCAGCAACCGGCTACGATTCTTGGCTGGAGCGCGGGCGGCTGAAGCCAACTATTGTTAGGACTGTTTGCTTCTTTGAACCAGTGGTGTGCTGGGGCCCACCAGGTGCAGGCTGGGTTTGGACTCAGCAGGGGAGGAGGGAGAGGGCGGCAGCGGCGCCCGTCAGAGTCCCTGCCTCCACACGGAGATGTAGCACAGAGCTTGAAGGCGCCCACGGAGACCTGCGGCCGCAGACGGGGACGTGGGGCGATGGCCTGGCTGACGGGACACGGGTCAGGCCCCCGCACTCCTCTTGCACAGGATGCTGCCCTGGCGCCCAGCACCACTGCCCGTCCTCCAGAGCTGACACCCTTTCACAGGGCCTCCCTGTGGACACGGGCACACGGGTCCCTTCCCAGGGACCTTGTACCACCTCGGTGGTTGGGCTTAATGAACGTTTCGGGGCATCCGTTCCGAAGGGCTTTCCAGTCGATTCTGTGAACCAGACATTGGTTTGGATCCCACGGGGAGCTCGCTCCACATCTCGGGTTTCACAAGCGGGTGAGCTCGGACGTTCACTTTTGTAGGAATGTTCAGTGCCCTGAAGGTGCAACTTGCTCTGAGAACCAGGAAAGAATCCGCCCACCACGGCCTTAAGTAATGAATCTTCTGATATGGCTACGCAACCCAGGGAGGGGGAGAGGGGTGAGGGGCGGAGGAGGAGAAAGCAGGGGGAGGGGGAGCAGGCCATGAGCTGGTGGCCGGTTTCAGGGCCGCTCAGAGCCGCTGAGCCCCTCACCTGCCGGCTTCATGACCAGGGGCCAGCCTTCCCTTTCACAGATTTCGGGGGGAAGAGGAAGGTCCTCCTCCCACCTCCTCAAGAATGAGAAAAAAAAGTTTAAATGCGGTTCCCCCACCCACTCAAGACCTTGTCATCTCAGAGCAAAGGAGCCGGAGAAACCTCCAGGGCGCACCCAGCTCCCCTCGAGGCCTCGAGGAAGGACTTGATTTGTGAATGCCTGATCCGAAAGCACCGAGCTTGCTGGCTGGGTCCCCCACCCTCCTTTCGATGGCTGTGAACTCTCCCCAAGAGCAAAGAGAGATGAGAAGGTCCCAGCCGTGCCCCACCGCCCCACCCACCGGGGAAGCTAGAACCTTCTCCAAGTAATTACACACTCCTCAGCCAGCCGGCTGCGTGACTCATTCTGAACTCGGGAGAGAGCGGCCGGCTTCAAAATAACCCTTCAGGTTTTAAGCACAAAAGGTATTTCTGGAGGCGCCGCCCACACCTCACTCTTGCACGGGCACACGTCATGCCAACCAAGCCCCTCCTGAAAAACCCTGATGGAGTCTGCACAGCAGCGGAACCCCTAACTCGTTGCGGAAGGAAGCGCGGGCCCGTCTCCAGCAGCCCCAGGGCGCGAGGCTCAGACCCCGCGGGCGGGACCCTCCGGGGGCCCAGGAGAGAGACCCTGCGTCTCCCTGTCTTGCACGCTGGTTCCCAACGTCTGCTTCTGGTGACCAGGGGCCTCCCTTGATTGTTCGAGGCTGTTCTGGGATGAAAATAACCTTTCCTTTCTGAGCTGCCCCTTTGATTTCGGCCTCTGCCGCGCAGACACGACTTCCTGTGTTTGGACAACGCTCGGCGCGGTGGCTATTTTGGCCTGGTGGTTTCCCTGCGGCCGCCCTCAGCCCTTTATCTCCAAAGACCATCTTTGGTCTCGGCTCCGCAACACCCTTTGATGGCAGCCGGCTGGAGGCGCCGCCCGGAGTCACCACGGCGGGACCTTCTGAGTGTGGACCGTCCATCGCACTGATTTCTGCCTCCCTGAGGCCCTGAGAGCCAGGACCCCTGCGGGGTGAGGAGCAGGCTGAGATTCACCTGCGGAGGGCAGGACAGACTCTTGAAAATGTGGCCTAGGGACCCAGAGTTGTGCACGACCTGGCCTGGGAGCCCTCGGCTGCCCGACTGGCGGGCCCTCACTCAGGGACGTGGACAGGGAGTCAGAGACATGCCTGAGTCACACGGGAAGTGCAGGGCACGCGGCTGGGGGGGGTGACCCAGTCCCGGGCTCTGTTCAGGCCGCAGGCTGCATTAAAACAGCAGGGCCTCTGTGCTGCCCCCACACCTGTGGAGGGAGGGACGCCGACTCTGGGACCTGTGGAGGGTGGGGGGACCTTCTTCAGTCCCCGGGAGAGTCCCGTCCCTGCCCTGGAGGCTCACTGAACTACTCGTGTTCTATTTCCGGAATCATTCCCTCGGGGCCTCTGGGATGGACTGTAATCCCCCAGGCACAGTCCGGGACCTGAAAACAGCCCAGGTTAAGGATGCGGGAAGCGGGCTGGGAGCCTTCAGTAACCGGCTGGGTCCCACCGGCAGGTGCCGACCCCCTGTGAACCCCGGCCCCATGCCTGTGAACCCCATGAACCTGGCTCTCAGACTCAGATCTGCACCTCGAAGCAAAGCCTGTCATTCCGTTCAGCCGCTGGGTCCCACGCGTCCCCCAAACCCCACACCCTGCACATTTTTGGGCCCCTGGTCTGGTGAGCAGACAGCCCTGGTGGGCCCTGGGGGGAGAAGGGCAGCCACAGAAGGTTCCAGAGCTTTACTCTGTCCACATTTGCAAACAAGAATTCCACCCGGAGCCTGTAAGAGGTAACAAGATGTGCCCCATGAGCCTGATGCCCCATCGGCCCCTGCAACAGGGGGAGGGGCCTTGGGGGGGGGGGCTCAGAAAAGAGCTTGAGAAAAGCGGTGGGCACCTCATGGGCCGTGGGGGGCCCACTTTGCAGCTCTCGTCCCCTGGGTGAGAGCGAGAGGGTCACCCCAACCTCATCAGCTTGTGAGTGAACCCCAGGGCCTCAAGGAGGCCCCTCTCATCCTCAGCCCTGGCCAGGGCCCCCTTCGTGTTTGGGGTCTAAAGTCAAGGGGTTTGGGCTGATCTTCAGAAAACAAAACAAAATCCACTGAGTCCTTCCCACCCCCAATCTCCACGCACGACCAATGACAGCTGAGCCCGGCTCACTCTGCTCAAAGCAGCCTCACTGCCCGCTGAGCCTCTGGGAGACAGTGCAGGGACACTCCAGGGTGGCCATCGTCGGCCCAAGGGACCCGGCCCCAGAGACTGTCTCTTGGTAAGGATGGTGGCAGCTGGGGCCACCCTGCTCCCGACTGCCGACCCAGGGCCAGCCACGACTGTCCAGGTGTCCCGGCTGTAACTGTCCACGTGTCCCCAGGTGTGACTGTCCAGGCGTCCCCAGGCGCATCCCAGCTCTGGGGGCCTGGCCCAGGTAGAGTCTCACTGAACCCTTCCTAGAGGTAGCTCTGGGCCCTGAAGCAGGGCCTCATTCCCAGTGCCCGATTCCGGGGTCTGGCCCCTCCCCACCTCCTCTGTGGCCTGCAGCGAAGGGACCCCACGGCCTCTCCCCACCTCCTCTGAGGCCTGCAGTGAAGGCTGGTGCCGAGCCACTGCACGTTCCGTGAGCTGCCCAGCAGCCATGTGCGCAATGACCGTCCGGACGGAGAGCCCAGGCCTGCAGGCATCTTAGCCCGAGCTTGGCCCACAGTGAGGGCTCACAACTGCCGGTGTCCACCCCTCCCCCCCGGGACCAGTGTCAGAGCCGCACGCGGACTCTCAGCACCCGCTTTAACCCGTGGGCCAAACCTGCGGGGAAGACTCACTAAAACCCTCTGCTGACGTCCTGCTCAGATCCAGGGGGCGGGGAGCCTGGGCAGGAGTGACTCTCCCCCATGGCCCCGGGGGTCTGGCCTCACCTACCTGACCCGCCCCGGCTTCCCCAACAGTGGGGGGTGAGGGGGAGCCCCTCCTACCTGGCCTTGTGAGTCCTGTTCCCGGCCACGGCGGGGAGGCTGGCGCTGGCGTTGGGGAACGGGGCCTCGGAGGAGGTGTTAGTCACTCTGTCGCTGCTCAGCCCCAGGTAGGACCCGTTGAGCAGGTAAGCGCCGGCTCCCTCGTAGTCCATATAGAGGCTGTCAGCCGGGGAGCTCCTCGGGGCGCCCTGCACAAAGATGCTGTTGCCAGTGTCGTTGAAGGGGAGCTCCCTGGAGTCGGAGCCTGCGCCCAGGAGCTGGTCGGAGATGGCATTGGCAGAGAGGAGCTGCTGAGAGGGGAGACGCGCGTCCACCTCTGCGTCATCCTTGTCCCCCGCGAGAGCCGTCCCGGTGGCATTGCCGTCTACGAGGGAGACAGGTGGCTCACTCTCAAGTGCTCCCTTGTGTGGGCGCAGGGCCGCCCATGGGGGCGGGGTGGGGTACCGTGGGGCAAAGACCTGAGCCGAGAGGCCCCCGGAGGCAGTGAGAGGGCACAGACCCCCAGGTGGGCGCGTGCACAGGCTCCCGAAGGGAAACCTGCAGCGGATTACACAGGGTCCCCTCGGGGCGCCTGGGGGCTCAGTCCGTTAAGTGTCCGACTCTTGGTTTCGGCTCAGGTCAAGATCTCACGGTTTGTGAGCTCGAGCCCCGCGTGGGGCTCTGTGCTGACGGCGTGGAGCCTGCTTGGGATTCTCTCTCCCTCTCTCTTTGCCCCTGCCCTGCTCACTCTCTATCCCTGTCTCTCTCTCTCAAGATATATAAATAAGCATTTTTAAAAAATAAATAAGTAGGGGCCCCCTCAAAATTCACACCTGCCCCGAACCTCGGAGTGTGAGCTTATTGTTATAACCTCATAAAGGTGGTTAGGACCTCAAGATGAGCCATCAGGGACTCAGGGCAGGCCCTGTAGCCAATGCCGTCCTCGGAAGGGAAGACAGGCAGAGACACATGCGCAGAGGAGGGGGCGTGTGACCACGGAGGCAGAGGCTGAAGGGACGCGGCACCGGGGGCCTCCAGAAACCGGGAGAGGCGGGAAGGGCCGCCCCCATCCCCTGGAGCCTCCAGAGAGAGTGTTGGGCCTGCTGACACCTTGATTTTGGACTTCTGGCCTCCAGAACTGGGAGAGAATGAATTTCTATTTGTCGTGAGCCCCCAAGTTTGGGGTGATTTGTTACGGCAGTCCTGGGGGTTAATACAGCCTCGAAGGTGTCTTCTACTAGAAGGCTCTCGGGGTCCTGAAAACTGGAGAGGCCGTCCAGACAGCCCTGGTGACCGCTGCACGGCCCTCAGGAACAGGGCCAGACTCCGGGTGTGGATCTCAGGGACACTGACACACCCCTGCATCTCGGGGACCCCGACATACCCTTGCGTCTTGGGGAACCCAACACACCCCTACACTTCAGGGACCCCAACATACCCCTGCATCTAGGGGACCCCGACACACCCTTGCATCTCAAGGACCTTGACACACGCCTGCATCTCCAGGACCCTGACATACCCCTGCATCTCAGGGACCCAGACACACCCTTGCATCTCAAGGACCCCAACACACCCTTGCATCTCAAGGACCCCGACACACCCCTGCATCTCTGGCTACACCTCCTGCTGCTTCCCTGAAATCTGCCCCACTAGGCTATCTGTCCCTCAGCGGCTCTCTCTCACCCCACCCCTCTCCCATAGCCTCACCCAGCTACTCCTCACTGGTTCCCAAACCCTCAGGTCAGGGGCCACCCCCTCTGAGAACTCGGGGTCCCCCCATGCCCCCTCGCTGGCCCGTTGTCCCCTCCCAGAGCTCTTGCCAAGCCGTGGCGTGCTGTCTGTCTGCATCTACCAAAGGAGCAAGCGCATGGGCTCTGAGGTCCGACTGTCCAGGGTCCAGCTCGCAGCTCAGCCATGGCCAGGGGAAAGCCCAGCCTCCACCTAAGCCTCAGCCGCCCCATCTGTCAAGTGGGGACAGCCGTATCCACTGGAGGGAATGGAGGAAAGCAGGGCATGAGCGAAGGGGCCTGTGCTGTGCCCGTCCCAGGGAAGCTGCCGGTAGGAGCCTCTCATCAGCCTCGTCTGCGGGCCGCAGGGGCCTGAAGACCCTTTGCCCAAGCCCCCCTCCCTAGGAAGCCCCCATCCCGCCCCACCCCTCCTGGTTACCTCGGAAGCCCTTGCCTCTGGGGGGTCCCTCGCAGGCCCCGCCGCCGGCCTGCTCGCACACCTCGTTGGTCTCCTGGCCCTTGCTCAGACCCAGCTCGATCCCTGGGCCCAGGTGGCCGAATAGCCGGTGGTCCAGGCCCAGCCGCTCCGAGGATGCCTCGCCGTAGGAGGAGCTGTTGTGCCGCAGGAAGCCCAGGAGCGCGGCGCCGTCCAGTTCCTGGCCCTCGGCGCTGTCCGAGGCGGGCTCCGAGAAGCTGTAGTAGACGGGCTGCGCGCGGCCGGCGTGCGGCGGCTGCAGCAGCGTGTACTCGAAGGTGATGGAGGGGCTCCTGCCATTCTGGTTCCACACCTGGGACGGAGCAGAAGCGGCACCTCACCCCCGCTGGCCAAGCGGGGGGCGGCCCTCGAGCCCCTGGAGGAAAGCTGCGCTCCAGTCCCTGAGCAGCCCCTGCTCGGCCACAGCCACGCCCTTCCCAGGGGCGCACCCTCGACGGAAGGACGAGGCCTCACCAGCCAGCGCTGTACCTCGCCACAAGGGCCGCTGGCCCGCAGAGCAGGGGCGTGCCCAGGGCGGGGGCAGAGGGAGCTGTCCGCTGGAGGCACAGGCCGGGAAGGGCGCACGGAGCGCAGAGGATGCTCTAGAAGTAATAAAGCCGACGACAACCCCGTCTGCATTTTCTTCTCACCCGGACGTGCGTAGCTCTGGGAGAAAGTGCCAGCGTGCCCCCAGGGAGGCTCCTGGAAGCTTGGAGAAAGTGAGGCCACCCTACGGCCGGAGGATAAAGCCAAGGCAGGTGATGGGAGCCCAGGGGGCTGGAGAACCCACCAGGCAGCCGCTTCCTGCCAGAGCGCCTGGAGGGTGTCCTGGTCACCGGAGTGAAAAGAAATGTGCCAGTGAGAAGGCACAAACATCACTTCGAGGGACGCCGTTGAGTGACCTCAGCCCAGGGCAGATGGGAGGAGATGCTCTTACAGACTCCACCCCCCGCCAATCATCAGGAGAAGGGAAGCTGATGTGGTGGCCAGGAGGCCTGACCCACAGAGACACACAGGGGACAGGACAAAGGACTCCCAGGGACAAATAAATGGGACCAGAAAAGGAGATTCTCAATCTGTAAGATCAAAAGGCATCAAGAGTGGATATTCAGGGGGTGGAGGACATATGTCGCAGGAACATCTCAGCTCCACCCGATTTCCTGGGCCAGCATTCGGACCCCGAATCCACTGAGTGATGGAACGGCCCGGTCCCCAGGACAAAGGCCCGCAAGTGTGCATGGTGATGACCCTCCCAGTTCCTCTCCCAAAGAGCCTACAGCCGTTGACTTGGTTAACTGTTTGCTGGAGAAATGGATAGACATTTGGGAACCAGGGTCCAAGTTGTCATAGTTTATCAGGGACCCAAAGCATCATCGCTGCCCCCTGTTAGTGTGAGAGCTTGTGGGTGACAAGTAGTGACCCAACTATGGCCCAGGCTTGGCTCACAGTGTGTCCAGTGGGGCTCACGCTGGGTCCAAGGCTTAACCAGTTCCCAAGTCCATTGCTGGTGGTTGGCTCCTGAGCCTGTAGCGTAGAGGCTACCGTAGCAGGGGGAGCTACGTGGAAGCCGGTGACCCCAGCCCCTGACCCCCAGCCCCATCCAAGAGAGCGAATCCAAAACAGTATTGCCTCCTGCGCAAAATGCAGAGACCAGTGCCCCTCCTAATGTTACCTGAGAGACGCAGGGTGGTGATCCCCGCATCCCTCACCTCACTCAACAGTGTGGCCCCTAGGGCAACTAGACAGACCCAGGAGGACGGCGGGGAGCCCCGGCTACAGCTCTGTGACAGATACGCTGTTTTTCCCGGAGCAGAACAACATGACCTCAAGTTGATCACATGTGGCCACTAACGTGGCAAAGACCTTCTTTTCCACCCCTGTAGGGAAGAGGAGCAGAAGTGGGTTTTGTTCACCCGGTATGGACAGCAGGATACATTTGCAGGATTGCCCTGGGGCTGTGCTAACTCCCCACTCCACAAATACACGACAGGGGCCTGGACCTTTCTACAGAACGTCACACGGGTCCTCGACATGGATGGCATCACATCTATCAGGCCAGCTGAGCAGGAAGTGATGAGGGAGGCCTTGGAAAGCCCATGTCTTCCAGGAGACCTTACGTTCAACCCCACGAAGATCCAGTGCCCTGCCCCCCCCCAGCCCAGGGCAAGCCAGGACTGTCCTCAAAAGTAAAGGACAGAGTCCTGCATCTCATTCCTTCCCTTATGAGGAAGAATTTTGGACATGGCATGTCACATATCCGGAGACACTGATCCAGTCCATACACTGGGGACCGTAAGAAGCTGGCGGCTTTCAGTGGGGTGCCTGAGAAGAAGGGGCTCTGCAGCAGGTCCGGGCTGTGGTATGAACAGCCTGCCTCTTGGGCCACAACGCCGAGCTGGGTCTATAGTAATAGAGACCTCTGCGGTGGGGAGAGATGTCGTGTGGGCTTTCTGGAAGCCTTGATAGGAAAATGATAGCGTAATCCCCTCGAGCTCCGGCAAGCCCGCCATGCCGCCCACCACAAATAAATATCACATCTTTTGGAAAAGAGCTGCTGACATGCCACCGGGCCCTACTGTAGCTGGAAACCTCTGGCCACAGGACATCAAGTGGCCCGTGCGGCCAGAGCTGAACTCCCCCAGGTTACTCAGCCGGGAGGGCCCAGCAGCCATCCGTCATATGGTGGAGGCGTTGCATCTGGGATCAGGCACAATCAGAGCAGAGGACCAGACCGCCGTCTCAACCGGTGACCGCAACCCTACCCTGGCATCGATTGGCACCCAGCGACGGACGCACGAGGTACCGTTACGATGAATTCGTAGAGGAGAGACATGGCCACTCTTGATTCAAGGATGGGTTAGCTTGGTACGGGGGGAGGCGTACAAGCTGTTTCACGAGAGCCCCGTCCAGGGGTGGCTTCAAAAACACTGCACCGAGCGGAAATCCTCCCAGGGGGCCTCACGCATGGGGGGATCATCTAATGTGTAGGAAGAGCCGCAGCCCGAGGAAGAGCACACACGGGCTCATGGGCTGTGTACACGGTGTGAGTGGTTACTCAGGATCCTGGGTGGGACGGGCTTAGCTGGGCGTGAGGAGGCCTGGAAACGGCACATGGGGACAGGTCCTACCACAGGCGTCAGAGGTGCGTCACCGTGTCCCCTGTCAGTGCTCACCCGGGAGCGCCCCCCATGGGAGGGGCACCGAACAGCCAGGTTGTAGGCGGCATGGCCCTGCCAGCCGACACGGGCCAGCCTCTGCCTTCGGTCCCCCCACGGATGGCACAGTAAGTGCATGAATGGAATACCCATGGTGGCAAGGACGGGAACGAGGTGTAGCCCCAAGGGCAAGGGCACTCACTCACCTGCCGCAGCAGGCACAGGGCAGTGAGATGCACTGGGCCTACCCTAGGCTGCGTCACCCGGGAACTGCCGCCCGATGGGACCATACACAGTGAAGCCATGGTGCAGCGAGAGACAGCAGGACGCTGTGAGGACGAGGTGCCGGGCGCCCCCCATGAGGCAACATACAGGAATCACCCGGACGTAGTGCTTTGTCCCCAGCGGGCAGACAGCGTGGCCCAGGGAAGCACAAAATGGGAGTCGCTTCTGCAATTGTCCCCAGTGACCCAGGGGGCATTTGGGGTTTCTGGCCCCTGCAGTTTAGGGTCTGCACGTCTACAGGTCCCGATGCTGGGGACCGCTTCCGCAGATGGTAAGCTGTGACCGTGCCACTTGGCACCCTGTGCCCCGAGGGCAGCCAGAAAGGAGTGGCCGCCCCAGCAGGGGGATCGACCCTGACCACAGAGCCCGTGTCGGGATGCTTCAGCCCCAGGTCAGGGAATATGTCTGGTTCCCTGCTGCCCCACTGGGCTCTTCCTGGTATCCCCTGCCCGTGCCAACGGGCCTGGAGAGCAGGATCCCGGGCCCCTCGGGCAGGAGGGCCTGGGACACCTGGCCGGGTCAGCCACCTAGCGGAGCAGAGGAGAATTCAGAGTGGGTAGCGCAGGAGACAAGTGACTGGCTGGAAGCCCCGGGCCAGCCGCCGGTCACCTCACCAGCCTTCCCGGGGAGGAACCCACCAGAATTCTAGAGGAGCCCTTCCTGCTAAGGTGGACGTGTTCTAGGTACCAGTGGGTGTGGCGGCGACCCCCAGACCTCACCCTCCAGGAGCTGCCCAGAGGGTGCTGGGGACAGTTCATAGCCAGACCTCCCCCAGGAATGTCCCTTGGCCAAAGAAAGCTGCCCCTCCTGAGGTCACACCCAACCTTGTGGCTTCCGACAACTAGGCCACGCCTCGCTGCCTCAACTCCAGGAGGCTCTGAGGGGCCACTGTGACCCCAGAGCCCCCGCTGAGATCAGCTAAGGCTCTGGTCACCCCAGCACCAGGGCGCAACATCTCCCTCTGTCCATTCCTGTCCCCCTCACCCTCTCACGGCCACTGCTCCTGACACAATGCCCTAAGCCTCACTGCACACAGACCGTCCGTCACGGGGTCAGCTTCCTGGGATCCGGACCTGAGCACAGCTCCAGGCAGGGAGAGAAGCCAGGCAGCCGGTCAGCCCCAGGGGCAGCTCCAAGGAAAGATGAAGAAATACGTGGCCCCCGTTAGATTCTGGGGCCATCCAGGGCTCTGCAGCCAGGCAGCAGTGGGGGTGGGGGCACCATGATTAGAGAACTCTCCGGCAGAGCACCAGACACAAGGGGCTCCGGCCCCATGCTGCCTCAGGCCCCAAGCCCTGCCATCCCTCTGTGCCCATGTTTCTTCGCCTACAAAGCGAGGCTGTAAATGCCCACCAGGGGAGGATCCGGAAATCATACCAGCTCAGCTGGGTGGACTGTGGCCCCGCTGCACCCCTCAGCTTCCACTAAAACCCGCAGACCTTGAAAAACATCAGAAACTGCCCATCTGGACGTCACTTGCTTACAGGGACACGTCCTCATATGTTTCCTCGATGTTGGGGCACCACGTGGCAACGACACTTGTATCTAGACACTAGCCATGGGAACGCTCCCAGCGGGCAGAGCAGAGCAGGCCCAAACTCTCTCCTGCCCTCTCCTCACCCCCGTGCCGAGCCCCGAGAAGCTGGGAGCATCCAGGGGGAGAAATGGGCAGCGGGGGGCCACAAGCACTTCTAGGCGCCCTAGCACTGAGGACAAGGCAGAAATGCCACAGTGTCGTTGGGGCCAGGAGCAGGGAAGTACACAGGGGGTGTAGACCCCCAACTACGGAGTGAGGAGGGGTCCTGCATCCCTGCACCCTCATCTGCTTCCTGTCCTTAGCAACCCACAGACCCTGATGACTGCAGTTTCCTGGTATGCCAGTCACCAGGGCCACTAAGGACAGCAGCAAGTGAATGAATGAGTGAGTGAATGAATGAGTGAGTGAATGAGTGAGTGAATGAGTGAGTGAGTGAATGGGTGAGTGAGTGAGTGAGTGAATGGGTGAGTGAGTGAGTGAGTAAATGGGTGAGTGAGTGAATGGGTGAGTGAGTGAGTGAATGAATGAGTGAGCAAGTGAGTGAATGGGTGAGTGAGTGAGTGAATGAGTGAGTGAATGAATGAATGAGTGAGTGAGTGAGTGAATCAGTGAGTGGGTGAGTGAATGAGTGAATGAGTGAGTGAGTGAGTGAATGAANGAGTGAATGAAAGAGTGAGTGAGTGAATGAGTGAGTGGGTGAGTGAATGAGTGAATGAGTGAGTGAGTGAGTGAGTGAATGGGTGAGTGAGCGAATGAGTGAGTGAATGAGTGAGTGAGTGAGTGAATGGGTGAGTGAGTGAATGAGTGAGTGAATGAATGAGTGAGTGAGTGAATGGGTGAGTGAGTGAGTGAGTGAGTGAATGAGTGAGTGAGTGAGTGAATGGGTGAGTGAGTGAGTGGGTGAGTGAATGAGTGAGTGAATGAGTGAATGAGTGAGTGAGTGAATGAATGAGTGAGTGATTACTGAGCGAGGGCTGAGGCTGTGGGCGGCTGGGTGAGCGCGTGAATGGGCATGTGAGGCACACATTGACGGGCTGAGAGACTGAGTAAAGGCATTAGAGCCCGAGTGCACGGATGCAGGAGGAGTGACCGGGCAGGACCCTCGCTCGGCGGGAGGAGACCCGGCCTCGTGCACACACGCTGGGGCCACGGCTCGGCACGGCCGGCCCGAAGCCCGCGGCTCACGCACCATGACATTCAGGCCCTGGTTGGTGGGCCCCTGTGCCACTATGTACTCGATGCCGGTCTCGTAGACGTCCATGGGCCGCCGGTACTTGACCACGGTGCCCGCGATGTTGAAGTTCTTGGGGCTGTCCACCTTGAAGTTGCCGTTGAAGAAGTAGTAGCCAGCTTCGTCCGCAAGAGCTAAAGGGGCACAGGGCAGAGCCACCTGGTCACGCGAGCTGGACGAGCCACACGGAGGACGGGGCGGGGGGGGCAGAGAGCGGCCGGCTCACCCCCGCGACCCTCCCCAAGTACCCTGAAGACAGGACCCCTCTCGCGGGGGACTCAGAAGCTCTGACTGTGTCCAGCATGTGGCCCCGGCCAGCGAATGCTAGGGAGATGTGAACGCACTTTCCCATCAGTCTAAATTGTCCGGGAGGAGGAGGTGGCTGGCTGGGGCCCATTCGGTCCTGTCTGGTCACCTCCAAAGAGGCCAGGGTCTGCGAGGTGATGAGCAGCCTGAGGGCGAGGAGGCCAAGCAGACGGGGCGGTCAGTGCCCGGGAAGGCGCGCTCTGGACAGCAGGTGTTGGCCAGCTCAGGGCAGGGCCATCGGCCTGGGCCCTGCCAGAAACTCACCGTGTGACCCTGAGTACCTCCCCCCAGCTTCCCACCTTGGGAAAGGGACCTCAGTGTGCTGTGTGCCCACACTGAGCCCACGGCAGCCCCGGCCTGCCTGGCCCAGGACGCTGTCCCAGCGGCACCGCAGGCCCTTCCGGGCCACCACCCCAAGCTGAGCAGCTCCACGCCGTCACCGGGAGCCATGACCTTCTGTGGCCCGTGCTGCCGTGACCAGGCCGACCTTCACACTCAGCCCATTGTCCCAGGCGCGGCTGAGGGCAGCCGGGCACATTCGTAGTTGCCCTCTCATTGAGACAGGGTGTGGGTGGACACTTGGAACAAAGGACCTCAGAAGGACGGCCACTCCCAGGGCCTGACCCAAGCCTGATGACGCCCAGACAGCAGGAACGTGCGTGCCGCCCTCAGCAGCCGCTCTCCTGCCAGCCCCGGAGGGTGGGACAGCTCTCTGCAGGGCTGGGGTGATTGCTCGGGGCGGCTGGCCCTGCCCCGGGGCTACGGAGGGCTAGCGGGGTGCTCGGGGCCCGGGGACGGGAGTGAGGAGACGGGCCCCACACTGGGGGAGGGGGGGGGACAGCATGTCTTTCAGAGGGTGTCCTCAGAGCCAGTCCCGGAAGCTGCCCAGAAGGAGGGGAAGAGTTCAGTTCCCGGAGCTCCTGATGCAATCCGAGCAGAGGAGACGGGCCGTCCGTTTATTACCAGGCAGATGCAGCAAGCGAGACCCGTCTGCCGGAAAAATACCCTCAGCGTAGCGAGTAGCAACGTAGAATAACGTGAGTGAGGGTCCGAGCTGTGCCCACTGGGGTGTGCAGCGGGGCCCCCCCGGGTATGCACATAGGGTTAAATCCCAGCGGCATCCACAGCCTGTTTCCTGACAGTGATGACCTTCCTTCCTGCGGCTCTGCCTCTGCTCCGAGGCTGCCCTCGCTGTTTCCACGCGGCTGTTTCAAGAGCCATTACTTTGCAGCCAGCTCTGAGAACACGGTGTTTCCTGGCCTCGCCACCGCCCCGGCGGGGGACAGAGCCACCGGCCTGGCCGAGGCCTGGTTCCTGAGCTCGGCTGGCGGGGCCTGGGGCCTGGAGTGTACGGACCTGCCGGCATGGGGGCCAAGAGCCCAGGTTCCACCCTTCAGCAGAGTCCCCACCCCCGGCGCCCCCTGA
>NW_027531908.1:189648-192910 GCF_008692635.1 Crocuta crocuta | reverse complement strand
GGTCCCCCCCCACCCCACCCCCGCCAGCCCTGGCTGTCACGCACTGCCCTGGGACACGGGGCAGTGAGCCAGGCATCGGGACCGGCCTCTCCGCCGGGGTCCCCGCCTGCCCCCACCCAGGGCAAGGCCAGTGGTGCAGCACCCACCCACCTAAGCCAGAAGGGGCCCGGGCTGCCTCCCGGGGGGTACAGACAAGGCGGGTGGTCAGGACCACGCTCTAACTACAGAGGGGCCTTTCCAGAGACTGTCACCAGCTCGGGGCCTATGCCCTCCGCCACTTAGGCAACTCACTCCAGCACCCTCAAGTTGAGGGCCCCCACCTACCAGGTCCAGCTGCCCGTCCAGTGCCGGGAACCTCAGCTGGGAGCCGCCGGGCCTGGGGCTGAATCTTACTCCTGCTTCTCGTTGCTCATGGCCGCCAACTGGCCACCCACGTGCTCTCGATCTACCTCACCCTACTCACCTCCTGAGTCTCCTCCCTGTACCCTGGGGGAGGGGCAGCCAGAGATCCCACGGCTGGCACCTCCAGCTTTGGCCTGTGCCAGGCTCTCCAGGGACAGGGAACTCACTACCTGCTGTCACACGTGGGGGTGGGGTCAGCTTCCCTATGACCCCCTCCCCATACACACATATACACACACCCAGGTCAAGTTCTGGCTTCTGGGGCCTGACTCTCTCCTGCAGGACGGGTCTGGGGTCAAGTGCCCAGCCACTCATTTTGCCCCAGACACAACCGCAGGCGCACAGGGGCAGCACCAGGCCCCACACACGTACCTAGGACGTCAGCAGATTTCTTCCGCTCCACGATCTGGATGTCTCGGGCACCGGCCGGGATGTGAGTCACCAGAGAGTAACCTGGGAGACACGGGATGACAGTGTGCTGCGGGCCGGCGTCGCCACCCCCTCTCCCTTGAAAGTCACCCCCTCCTGTGCTCCTGGTGGGCGAGGGGTGCTGTCTCGGGGAGCCCCACCCCACCCTCAGCGGCTGCACCCGGGCCCACGACGTGAGTCCAACGCCCTTCGGAAAAGCACCGTGCTGTCGGACAGGCCCAGGTTTGCCCAGGCCTCTCCTCCCAAGGCCAAGGGTGACACTCATCAGTACCTGTCCCGGCCCCTCTGGAGGACACCGTGGGCTACACGGACCTTAGATCTGCTAGAGTCCAACAGACTTGGGGCCTGCTCTGCCACAGGTCACCAAGAAGATCCTGAAAAAGTCACTGGAGCCCTTGAGCCTCGGTTTCCTCCTCTGCACAGCGGGATGGTGGCTCCCACTCTCCGTGATGTGAGGAGATTTCTGCACAGCACAGAGCCTGGCCCCGTGGGCATAGCCACTCATTATTTTAAAGGCCCATGTTGTGCCAGCACCATGTGGATTTTAAAGACTGGCTACACTCAAAGACGCGCAGGGGCGAATACAGCCGAGGGCCATGGAAGGTGGGGAGGCAGCCATGGGGACCCCCACGGAGATGCCCGACAGAGAGACTGAGGGTCTGGGGGGACGGGGTCTGCGGAAGAGACAAGTGCTGCCAGCGGGGTCTACAGGGTGGTCTGGAGGAGAGATTCTGAAAGCCCTGAGAGAGAAGGTCTCCCAGGAGGGATCATCGACCGCGAGGAGGCCCACCTGCAGAGCCCCTCCCCTTTGCAGGCGCCCAAAGGCCCTGAGCCAGAGTGCGCCAAGTGGCTCCGTAGCGGGCAGAGCGGGGAGCTCGTCACCCCCACCCACCGCAGCGCATCTCAGGCCCCCCGCGGGCTGGGCTGGGCACAGACAGCAGGGGAGAGGCGCGCGCTGGCCCGCCTCCCTCGACCGCATCTCTGCTGCACACACGTAACACATAACAGCAGTAAAATGAACAGGAAATGATGACTTGGCTTAATTGCCACAGATTCAAACGTGGGTTTAAATACGTTCATTTTTAAATTAGCAGCTGGCTCACAAGATTCCTGTGCCTTTAACAACGGCTCTCGCACAGCACAGGCACGCATTTCTCCGGGCAGACTGTGGGCCCGCGCTTAGGACCACAGACCCAGGGGCCAGGCCGTCTGGGTTCAGACCCCGCTCTGCCACTCTGGGCTGTGTGACCTCAGGTAGTGTCTTCACTGCTCTCTGCCTGTTCCACATCTGCAGCCACCCGTCTCGTAACGCTGAGAGGCGTGACCGCCTTGGCCCGGGCCCAGGAAGGACTTGGTAGAAGAGGCAGGATTGGAAGCCTCAGGCCCTGGCGCCCCAAGCCGGGAGTCCCACGCGACACAAGCCTCGTCCACTGGGCCTCGCTGGAGCCCACAAAACACGGCACATGGGTGCTCAGAGAAGGGCACGCTGCCACCTCCACACCCTGGGATCCCGCACAAGCAGCCTCCGCCTGCCACACTGGCCGTGCGTCCTTCAGACACCTGTCCGGCGGCTCTGCCCTGGGCCCTCCATTTCAGACGCTCCCTGCTGTCTTTGTCCCATCTGAGCCCAGCATGTCCATCCCGGGCCCCACATCTAAGCCCCGACATTCCCTCTGAAATTATCCCTGCCGTGGGGGGTGGACACCGTCAGGGTCCCGGCAGCCGGGTCCATGGCGGCTCCGACCAGTCCAGGCCTGCCCGGCCTCACTCGGGAACCTTGAGCAGCCAATGCCCACGCGGGCCTCAGTTTCCCCATCTGCTAAGTGGGTTTCAAGTGCCCTACTTTCCCTGGTCTGGGGGCTGTGATAACCCAGGTTTATTCCACAACTGTTTGCTGAGACCCAGAAATACAGTCAGCGTAGCACGGAGTGCTAAAGTGACATCGTTCCGAAATACAAAGTCCTGCCACAGGCAGAGACCCCTCCCCACCTGCCCACCACCCCCAGCAGCCCCTGCTGAGCCAGGCCTAAATGGGCACGCGGGCCAAGTGGACCCCACACTGCCCGGGGAAGGGGGCTGGCTCTGTGACTGGCCTCTGTGTGCCTTCCGCTGTCGAAACGGGTTCGAGGGCTTAGGCCCCAGAATCCCCATGCCCAGACTCCAATCTCATATCAGCCGCACGTGAGGATGGGACTTGAGCTCAGTTTCCCTGTTTTGGGTGCTGCCACAGAGGTCAGACACGATCCCCCGGCCAAGGGTGCTCTCAGGCACCCGGTATTCAGTAGGCACTCAACAAAGAGTGGCTCAGTACTCCTAGCCAGAGGGCGCCTTCCGGAGCACCTGGCCAGCCCGCCTGGGCACAGCGGGGAGGCTCGGGTGGCCGAGGGCGGGGAGAGGGGCTTGTGCTCCACAGGCTGGAGTCAGGCTGGCA
>NW_027531908.1:184792-189631 GCF_008692635.1 Crocuta crocuta | reverse complement strand
GTGGGTGCAGCTGCTGCCGTCCCCCTGGCAGACGCCGCACTTATCCAGCGTGTGGGTGGAGAAGAGCACGCCGTCACAGCCGATGGGCTGCAGGAAGGGAGGCGGAGAGGCCGCTGGGAGGGCGCTAAGCCCGGGCCCCCGGGGCCGCCACCGCCACAGGAGGACGGGCGGGCGGTCGTGCAAAGAGACCAGTGGTACTTGTGCTACAATGTTTAACAACCTCACATTTTCCAGACACGCAAACCCCTCGCAGGTCGGTGAGCTTGCAGGACGTGCCGTCGCGGGCGGGGACCATGAGCTGCCGCTGCCCGTCCACCGTGGTGCAATGCAGGTCGCACGGCTTGCTGGAGATGTGGACGTAGTCATCTGAGGGGCAGACGGAGGGTCTCAGGGTGGGGTGGGGCGGGGCTGGGGTTCAGAAACTTCCCTGTCCCTCCCTGCAGAGACGGAGTCCCTCCCCCCCATTGTGCAGATGGAAGAACTGAGGCCCGGACACTGGAAGGCGCAGATGCCCCTGCTGCTGGTCCTGGGCGGCCCAGCACACGCTCCATGAGTGAGAGAGACCAGCTCGTCTTCACCATCGCCTGTGCCCCGCGCGCCCCCCCCTCCCCCGCTGGGCCTCACCCTCCGCCTGCCCACCCCGGACCAGGGTGTTCCCTCCCCACCGTCCCCAGAAGGGAGCGGCCGGGTGTGGGTGGTTCTGGGACACCGAGGGGCCGCCCCCCACTCTGCTCCCCGCCGGGCGGCCCCGGGCCTGGTACCGGGGTACAGGGGCTTCCACTGGTGCGTCCGCCCGTCGTACACGCGGGAGTTGAAGGAGATGCATTGCTCCTCCCGGAAGCTCCTTCCGTCCGGCGGACACTCCTGTGGAGCGAGAGAGGGCAGGCTGCGGGGGGGGTTCGCCCGACAAAGGCATTTCTGTCCGGGCTGAGCAGGAAGTGGCTGCAGCCGGGACGGGTGGCCTCTCGTTCTCCCTCAGTCCCACTTGCTTTCTGGAAGGAGGTGGGGGGGGCATAACCGAAAGGCAGCAGCGCCCTCAAACGCCTACGTGCGCCGGCCCTCCCCGTGCCCCGGGCAGGGTGCTTCCACGTCCCCACCGCCCCGGCCTCCTCCCCGGACACACGGGGCGTGGAAGGGGCGCCTGGCCTGGGCTGTGCTGGTGCTGCCCCCGCCCGCCTGCGGCCTCGGGCAGAGGCCCGCCTGTGCGTCGAGCTACGCGGTGCCTGGAACGTGGTACACGGAAGGTGGGCCGGGGTTCACAGCAGAGGAGCCCCCGGGGCAGGGCAGGGAGGCCTGGGGGTGGGGGGCAGCTGCTCACACTGGGGGAGGCGGGTCTCCCTCCGGAGGAGCTCACAAGCACCCAGAGGGAAACAGACCAGGGAGGCCAACACAGGCCCCGACCCCTGGGTGCATGTGCATATGCAGAGACACTCGCGGGGACACAGAGACCCCTGTGGCTGCGGCTTTCTGCCCCCCGCCCCCCACCGCTCGGTGCGGAGCTCAGGTCCAGACTGGCTTCGGCCCCATCGCAGGCGCCCAGAGCCAGAGNGGCTTCTCCCGGGTGGGGACGGGACACCTGCCAGTCCCCAGCAAGCAGCAGCCACAGGGCTTGGGGCAGCCTGAGATCAGCACGTCACAGGCTGCACGTGAAGTCCCACTGGCAGCAGCAAGGCCCACCCCTGCGTGTGCGCAGCACAGACGTGATCCGAGGCGTGAAGGGGGCTCTGCGCCCAGGCCCCTCACCCTCCAGTGTCTGGAGGGCCTGGGGGCCACCTGGGACTGGCCCGCAGCGGGCGGGGCCTCACCTGCACTCTGCACAGCTGGTACCGCCTGGACGTGCCCGCGCAGGTCCTGTTCCCGGCGCCCGTGACCGACGCCCTCCTGGGGGGAAGAGCGGCTCTGAGCGGGGGCTGGGAGCCGCGAGCCGCAGGCTCCGACTGTGCTCCTGCTCCCCACGGCCTCTGGGTCGGGCCCTGGAGCCCCCCAATTCCTCTGCCCCCCCTCCCCCCCACTGCACCGCAGCCCAGGCGAGGGGCAATGCCCAAATGCTGGGAACATTTACTCCGTACCCAGCCCCACGCCGGTAGGTAGGTGGGCTCTGGCATGATGTCCACCCCACACATGAGAAGAACTGACGCAGATTCAGCGACTTGCCAAGGTCACACAGTGAGGACGTAGCAGAGGCAAGATTTGAACCCGGGTCCCTGGGATGGTAACCACTATATCATGTGTTTTTCCCTGTGCTAATTCCACTTGGGTCTTCAGATAAGAAGGCCAGGGAAGACCTGGCCCCTCACCGAAAAGTCCCAAGACGGGGTGACATGCCACTCTCGATCTCAGGGTCATGAGTTCAAGCCCCACGTTGGGCTTAGAGCTTACTTCAGTAAAGAAAGGAGAAAAAGAAAATCCCAAGAAACGGGTCCTGCTTTCTCATGAAAGGGCTGTCCCAGAGCCCTGGGGCAGGGTGTGCCCCGGAGCCCTCAGGAGCCTCGGCCCTAAGAGGCCAGCAAAGAGACCGTCACTCGCCCGGCCTGTGCCGCCTCGGCCTGAAGACCCCTCCCGGCCTGAGCCCCTACCTGTCACCCGCTGCCCAGCCCCCTGCCAGCCCCTCACCTCTGCTGCAGGCAGTGCCGTTCCTGGGACGTCACGCCGGCCCCGCAGCTGCGGGAGCACGCCGTCCACTTGGTCCACTCTCCCCACCAGTAGGCGGTGGCGTCCGCGCCCCCCTCCAGGCTGTTGGACGTCGGGCTGTTGTCCTGGGCGAGTCCCCACCGCCGGTTAGAAGAGGCTGGAGCAGGACTGGCCAGCCACCCCCGTGCCCTGGTCAGGGGCACACGGCCCCGCTGGGTCACCAGCACCCCAGCCCAGGCGTCCAGGGTGGTCTTGGAGGGAACTCCCCAGAAGCCGCGGGCCTTAGGTCCTCCCAGTCTTGAGATCGGGAGCACCCTGGGGGCTGGGGGGAGCCTGCTACCGCACGGTCCTTGCTTGCTTTGTCCCGAGCAGCCTGGGCTCTGCAGGAAACAAGCCTGCCCCGTCCACATGCCTCCTGCCAAGACTTTGCTCAGAAGGAAGCAATCAGCCCCCTCCAACCTCACCCTGCCCAAATCAGCAAGGGACCCAGAGTGGCCAGAGTCCCCGCAGGGGCTGTTCTGATGGCCTGTGAGACATATTCCCGGGGACTGTGTGGGGGTCTGGGGGTGCACGAAGGGCTCCCTGGACACGTGCCGACTCCTGCCACACAGCCCCTCCAACCCCAGCCCATCCGGGCGAGGGACCCCGCTCCCCACTCACCGTGGTCCCCGTAGATGCCACACCCCCAGCCAGAAGTGCCACGGCCAGCAGGGCCCAGGCCCGGCGTGAAGGCCACCGTCTGCCATCCATCCTAGGAAGCAAGGCCACGGTCACTGCCTGGCCCAGCCCAGCCCCTCTGACAGCTGAAGAGGGACCACTTAAGGGAAGAGCCCTTGGGGCCCCCCAGCAGCGAGGCCCAGAGGCTATCTGGGATTGATTGGTAGTGGCTGCCTGTTGGCCCCATTGGGAGAAGTCGGTGAGTGATTAACAATGTCTGCCACAGGCATGCGATCCGCAGGTAGCGGTGTGCGCGAGAAGCCTGCCCCACCTCCCATCTAAGGGTGTGCAGGGAGGTGTGCCACGCTTTGCCCTTGACTACCTGAGCTCCCGAGAGAGCGCCTGTGGAGAAAAGCAGCTCAGGAGGCTTCGGCCCAGGCTGCACCCACCGGATGCAGTAGCCAAACCACCGTCTGGACTGGTGGAACTGGCCTGAGCAAGAGGCCCTGGGGGTTTTCACTGGGGGGTGATCTCCCCGCCAGCCACGCGGGGCTGCTGGAGGGTTCCATGGATGCCACCCCCTCTGCCAGGCCCTTCCCCTCCCTGGCCACCGCTACCCCTGCCCCTGAGGGGCCTGGGCCCGGGACCCTCAGGGACCTCAGGCCGGGCAGAGTCCCGGTGCCTATGCCCCTCTGTCCCCCCGGGGTGTGGAGCGAGGACGGCTCAGGGCTACAGGGCTGTCTCTTCCCGGACAAGTCAGCACTGTCAGCCCAAAGCAGCACTCAACCTCCCTGCCAGGGGTCACATCAAGGGGAGCCCTTAGCCTCCCCTATCTGCTTTCTCTGTGTGGACGCCTGCCTCTTAGGAGGGAGGCACGGGGGCCTTCAGCGACTTCTGTCCAGGGTTTCTCTCCGGTCCTGAGCGTCACTCACCAGCAAGACAGGGAAAGGGGTTCTGACACTACCCAGCCTGTCCCCCTGCAGCCTGGAACTGAGAGAGGGGAGCCAACGTGCCCAAAGCCACACAGCAAGGTGGCCAGCTAGTCCCCAGACCAGAGGAGACTAAGGGACTCGGCCCCTGCCCCCCTCACCCCTGGCTAATTTCAAGGAAGAAGGCGTGAAAGTCGCCCCCACCCTTCCCAGCCCTGCACCCCTCCCCTTGCAGGGCAGGCACCTGCAGATCGACACCCCTGCGTCCTAAGAATGTCCCTGCTGGGCCCAGGCAGCGGCTCACCCCGGAGTCTGGAGCCAGAGTCCTGGAGACCCTCACCTCCCAGGCTGCCTGCCTGCCGCCTCCCCTCCCCCGCAGGCCTCCATCTGCAGCCCCCCCCCACCAGCCTCACACAAGCACAGAGCCCCCCCCCCCCAAGCAGTCCCATTGGCTAATCGGTGCCCCGGCTCCTGCCTGCTGAGCTGAAGACAGGTGCTGAGCCGGCCCCACACTTGGTTTTCATTAAGGCTCCCAGACACCGCTGGCCACAGGCCAGTCCGGCTCACGCGGGATCCATCCCTCCCTGGGGTCCAAAAACAGCCACTGGCCAGCAGGGGAGGC
>NW_027531908.1:183763-184728 GCF_008692635.1 Crocuta crocuta | reverse complement strand
AGCCCGAGGCTGGGAGCCCAGGGGCCACCCTCACCATGCCCTGAGGGTCCGGACCCCTCCCCGTGAGCCCTCCTCCTGTTATATAACGGCTCCCTGAGGGGAGCGGGTCGGGGGGGACGCTCTGCCCCCCCGGCCCCCGCGCCCCGAGAGGGTTGTGGGGGGAGAGCGGGTCGGCGGAGGTGGCCTACCTGGCCCCCGGGTCAGCAGGTGGTCCTCCTGGGGAAAGGGGCAGAGGTGCTGGCGAGGGCGGCGCCAGGTGCCGGGAGCCGGGGGCGGCTCAGAGTGCAGAGAGCCAGGCTCTGCCTCTCTCCCGCCCTCCTCCTCCTCCCCCTCGCCGCCTCCGTCCTCCACTTCAAAGAGCACCCACGAGAGGGGGTTCCCGGGGAGGCGCGCAGCCCAGTGGCGGCTCTGTGGCGCGGCCGCCTTTATAGCTGTCAGGCAGACAGGGAGGAACTCACACTTCCCACCAGGCTGCTCCCCCGCCCGCCGCCGGCTGGCCTGGCGCACACTTTAACCCGCTCCGCGCCTCTGGAGCCCGGCCAGGCCGGCCCAGCTGCCTGCTGACGGCTGCCTCGGCGGCGGCCCAGAGCAGCGAGCAGGGCGGCCGCCTTCCCGGGTCCGGAACTGGGAGCGTGCTGTTGGGGTGTCCGGGCGGAGCAGGCCGCGAGCCTGGGGTCACGGGGGAGATTGGCGGTGGCCGAGCCCAAGCCCGGGGCCCCCTGTCCGATTTCTACCCAGTCTCCGGCGCTCCCCTGAGCGGGGTCCGGGATGTATCTGAGACATCCGGTCTGATAGCTCCATTCTACCGATGGGAAAGGCGAGGCCCAGGTCACGCAGCCGGCCTTGGAAGGTCCTCCTGCGAAGCGGATGCCGATGCAGGGGAAGGAGTGCGGGAGACCCAGTGAGGGCTCAGCCAAGGGTTCTAGGGAAGGGACAGGAGTGCCCAAGGCCTGCCGACCAGACAG
>NW_027531908.1:181396-183748 GCF_008692635.1 Crocuta crocuta | reverse complement strand
CAGAGGTGGGGCTCCAGGCCTGTGTTCCTGCTGAGTCAGAGCATGGAGCAGAGGGCGAGCGAGCCGCACGCGCCGCAGCCGCCGGGACCCCAGGAGGACCCCGGACTTCGCAAGCCGTCCCCATAGAAGGGCCCGGCACCCTCCGCCTAGGCACCAGGCTCCCCGAGCCCACCCCGCTGGAACACAAGGCGGGAGTGGGAGCCAGCACCACGTAAGCTCTGAGCCGTGTCAGCCGCCCCCCTGCCTCTGCTGCGCAGGGGTCATAGCCCCACACGGGCGCCCGGGAACCCCCTCCTGCCCCCCAGCCTCCCTACCAGAGGGGCTGCGGGGGGCTCCTTCAGTGGCCACCTCGAGTGGCTGAGAGTTAGTCTTTCCCTGTGGCCTGTCTGGCCGCCGACAGGAACAGTGGAGAAGGAGTAGGAGCCGACAAACAGCACTGGCCACTCCCCTGCACGAAGCCCTTCTGGGGCACCAGGAGCTATGCGGCCAGCACCTTCGCTATGCCCATTTTGCAGATGGACAGACTGAGGCTTTAAGTCACACATCTGGTAAGTGGCACATCAGGGACCCCTACGCTCTTACTGATGGTGTCCTCCCCATCTGCATGGTTCTTCCGTGACATCTGTCCTCCCCAGACCGTCGGGGGGGTGGGGGGGGGACAGGCCTCGCTCATCTCATTTTCCCCTCGGGGCTGCTGGGATATTCAGCATGACCAAGACTTGAACCCAGGTCCACACTGCCCCCTGCGGTCGGCGTGCTGAAGTGCAGACAGGACGGAGCCCGTCCCGGGGACACTGTCTGGAGCGCACGCGCCCCCGCCCACACCCCGGCCCCTTACAGACACACGACAGACCGTGCCGGTGCCCGGTCACAGCCCCAGCCGCCATCCCCTCCCCTCCGGCCGAGCGCCAGGGCCCTGCACCCCCTGGCACGGTCCCGGGACTCGCAGCGTTTCTGGCTCCACACCCAGCCAGCGCCAGGGTGACTAATGGTTCCCCGTGGGAGGGACCCCACAGCCAACCGACACAAACACCCCAGCGCCTTCTCTGAGCCCGGCGGGACAGCGCCCGGGAGACAGGCCTGCCACCCCCGCTGTCTCCTGCAGGTGCGTGAGCTGCCAGGGGCCTGCCAGGCCCAGCCCCACCCCACCCTCCACCTCAGGGACCCGCCAAGCCTCTCGCCCAAGTGACACCAGGGAGCCCCCAAACTCCAGACCCACAGACAGCTGCGCCTGCTGCTTGATCTGCTGGTGGCCTGGGAATGTCAGGGGAGACCTCAGGAGCCAGGGATGGCTTCTGGGGGCCCCCAAAGGCCCTAGGAATTGGGGGGGTGAAGAACAAAGCACCTCCAGGAAGGCCCCATTGTGCTCCGAGTGCAGAGAGCTGTCGGCCCCGTGGGGAGCTGGTGAGGGTGGGCCCCCTGGGCCAGCAGGCCATAGGTGCCCTGGGGACTCACCTCGCAGGGTCCCGGCCAGGCTCTTCGGGCAGAAACCCAGAGCGCCCACCTGAGGAGCCTGGCAGCCGCTGTGCTCAGAAGGGACCCACGCCTGGGGCCGTCACCGTGCTGAAGGTCTTAATGTCACATCTGAAGGGACACGGGAGCAGCACTGGGCTGGAGCCCCGGCTCGTGCACGGGCCGCCTCCCTCCACCTCCCCGGCTCCTGGCCCCGGAACCCCTGCCAGCCCTGACCCGGCCACCGCAGCTGCCTCTGGCCCCCCTACAGTCCCCGCTCTGGGCGGGGGCACGGGCACCCGTGAGGGTAAACACGCGTCCCGGGAGTAGCCTTGTCCCCAAAGGAAACCGGCGTTAAACCTTGAATAAAAGATAGCACAGTCAATCCGGAGGATCGGGGAGGAAAGAAGAAGCTTTGTCCTGCATTTTGAACAAAGCCCCCCCCCCATTTTGCACTGAGCCCCACAAATTACCTAACAGAGTCGCTGCCTCCTGGCTCGGTCCCTCCGATGGTTCAAACTGCCTGGGCCCTCGCCTCACTGCCAGCCCCTGTCCCAGGCCCTGCTCCCCACTTCGTGGAGCCCTTCTCTTGCATCCATCTGGACATGCTCAGCACCCCCAGATGATCTTCTGGGGCCACCTCCTCCAGGAAGCCCCTAAGACTTCATTGAGGCTTCTCATGTTGGGCCAGAATGCTCTTTCCTGACCGGCAGCTGGGACCCTGCTGAATGGGGGCTGCTCCCGGTTCACATGGCATCTTTGTGGGACCAGCTTGTAGTAGGTGCTCAATAAACACAGGGGTGGATTTGTCTGGCGGCTCCTGACAGCAGGGCCTCCTGTCCTCCGAGGTTCTCCTCTCTCCTGAGGCAGAGCTCCCTGCCTGCCCGCTGACGCGCCCCA
>NW_027531908.1:172688-181244 GCF_008692635.1 Crocuta crocuta | reverse complement strand
CTTGCTCCTTGGTGACCCCCCCCCCCCCCCCACAGCCACCTGTGGGGCCCCAGCTGTGTTTTAGGAGAGTGCCTTCCACCGGAGCCTTCTGGATGTCTGAGGAGCTTGGAAACGGGAAAGCAGGCACATTTCTACCGATGATGAGCAAGGGCGTGGAAAACAGGAAGACCAAGAAGCAGGCTCAGGGCACAGGAGAGGCACGGGTGGGCCCTGGGGTGACCGGCTGGGTGTGCTGCTGGCTGAGCAGTGACACGGGGAGCCAGGTCCCGTGCCTCACGGCAAAGCGTGCAGAGCAGAGCTCAGAAGCCTGGGGACCCCAGCCAGAGCGTGTGTGAGGCGGGTCCCCAGCCCTGCCCCGGAGGCCAGCCAGCTTCCTCTCCCCCAGCGTTCCGCCCGCCCTTCTCCTCTGTCTGTCCCCCAGGGCCTGGGGCCTCCTGGGTGCCTTCTGACAGTAGAACTTTCGCACCCAACAGGCACTGGGCCATCGGGGGGCCAGCTTGGAGGTGTCCGGCCAGACACCAGAAGGGGACCGGGCCTCGGAGAGCAGCCCCCACACAGTCCGTCCGGAGCTCCCTGAGTCCCCATGACTGCCCTGGGCCCAGGGGCTGGACATTCGGGAAGGACTTCCCCCTGCAGACCTTTGGGGGTCAGCAGGTGTGAAGCTGGACCACAAAATGGACTCCTTTGTTTTCTTGTCCTTCCCTCCCGGCCAGGGACACCGGCATTTAGGCCAAGGCTTGAAGGTCAAATGGAGGGGACCCAGGAAGAGGGTAGGCCTCTCTGGTTCTCAGATTCCACAAGAGACTCCCTTCCACCCAAATACGGAACAGGGCGGGCGCGTGAGAAGCCCCAGCAGCCTCCGCAGCCCCCGTGGAAACGAAGCCCCAGAGCCAGACCGATGGCCCGCCGCTGCTCAGAGCGCCGCACCGCGACCGTGTGAGGCAGGCGCAGTGCCGGCTCCATTTCGCAGATGAGAAGGCTGAGGCTCCCTGGGCGAGGGGCCCGCCAGAGCCCGAGAGCCAGGCAGGGGCGGAGTCCTCCCGTCAGAGGCTGGGGGTGGCTCGAGCTGCTGGTGCTCAGCCCACGGCTGAAGACGGCACACGCTTGCTCTCACGAGCTCTGTTGCACACACACACAGCAGACACACAGGACACGTGCACCGCAGTCCAGGCTGCGGACCCCAAGGGACGAGCTGGAAACCGTCGGAGCCCGCCTGCTCCGCCAGGTGCGGGGCACCCCGGTGCACCCCTACGCAGAGAGCCAAGGCGCGGGCCGCCCGGAGCTGCAGGCCGGGTGTTCAAAGCAGGGAGGACCAGGCCCGCTGTCTCCCTCTCGGGCGAGGAGGGCAGACAGACAGCTGTGCGGGGGGCGGGAGCTCGGTGCCACTCCAGGCATTTCGGCACCTCTATAAAACCCGCCTGCTCCGCCGCGAGGGGGCGAGGGATGGGGGCGTGTGGGCTGGGGGCTCCCTGGGGGCCTCCCCCACCCCTGGGCCGGCGCCACCTGCTGGGCGGAGTGAGGATGGCGCCTCGGGCCGCACAGGGAGGCCCAGTCTCTGCTCCTCTCCGGGCCTCAGTCTCCTCCCCTATGAAACGGGCACGGCAGAGACAGCTCTCCCTACCCTCCACCCCCCGCCCCTCCCGCAGCTGCCAGGACCCGACAGGACAAAGTAGGAAGAACGCCTGGCACAGGGCCCTACACATGGCCAGCGCTGAATAAATGTCTGTGTTTGTGGTCTTCAAGACACACACGGCGTGGTGGGGGCTGCGAGGGAGAGCCCACGGGCCGCCGGTCGGGAGGCTGAGGGCCACAGTGTGAACGGGGAAGGCAGGAGCGGTGAGGGTGTCCCGGCCGAAGGAGGGTGTGGACTGGAAGCAGGTCGGGGCCGCTGGGGGACGGCGTCCGTGGCTTGCTGGCAGGCGGGGGCCACGGGACGCAGGGAAGGGTGGGGAGAGGCTGCACATCTGTTGCTCAGGCCCCCGGTGGAGTGGCCCCATCCCCGCACCCCCCCACCCCCGCACCTCTGAGAGCAACAACTCCACTCTGCCTCCCCCTCCCCCAGCCCCCAGGCCCATCGCTTGGCTGGCTGCAGGGAGAGCCGAGGGTCATTTCAGTCCTGCTCAGGGCTGGACGCCTTCCCCCGAGCCAGCTGGTCCGTGTCCAGGCGGCCAGGTCCCAGAGGGGAGCCACACGAAGGCCGCCCCCACCTCCTCGCTGTCCCTGGACTCCCGGCCTCGCTGCAGGGCTCCGCAGGCCGCCCCAGGCCTGGTCACCTGTCTCCCCACTCTGGGGGCAGCTCCCCCTTGGTCCCCTTCTGCCTTAATCACTGCAACACATGTACGAGCGGCCTCACCCTTGCCTCTGCACCTCCCCGTCTCTTTTTCCCTTCCCCAAGTTCACAGCGCTGGCCCTGGGGTTTACAGCTGCAAAGAAAACACACACACACTCCTGCACAAAACCAACTGTGGAATGCTTCCCTGCTTCTGAGCAGGGTTTACGGCTCCAGAGAGTTCTCTGACACCTGACATCTACTCGTATTTCCACCCCTCCTGGGGGCTGGGGGCTGGGGCTGGGTCCGAGCAGGACTGAGGGGCGGAGGGGTGGGCCCGCACAGGGTCGCCTCCAGCCCGCCCGGAGCGGCATTCAGCGGGATCTGGTTTTCCCATTTGGGGCAGGGAACCGGGCTGCTGAGTGCCAGACTGAAATGTGCAGCGGCCTGGCCTCCTTGGACTTTCATTCATTCTTTTAACAAAGTCATTCATTCAGCCAGTGTCTGTTGAAGTCGGGCCGTGCGCCAGGCCTCGGCTCAGCACAGCAGCGCCCTCAGCCCGCCTGGGGGCCAGCGCGGGGGCCGCCCTCCCCACGGCCGGTGCTGCCCAGGCGGTAACCAGAGTGGCCAGAACAGAGGAGGGGATGTCTGTTCTCACGGGGTCTGAGAGCCTGGTGGAGACCGGGGTGTGCGGCAGGGGGACAGAGCTGGGCCGGGGATGGCCCCGCGGTCTCCCTGACACTCGGACTTCACCCCAAGGGCGGTAGATGCCTTGGAAACTTGGAAGGCACTTAAGCAGAAAAACGACATGACCAAATGCATCACTGCAAACAGCAGAAGTGGGCTCCGGGCAGCTCAGGGCAAAAATGAGATTTCTGGAAAGGGCTCTTTGGTTGTTCTTCTACGGAAGGAAAGGTGGCACAGCCAGGCCTCTCTCTGAGACGCTGAGATGCATCGGTACCCCCTCCCCGCCCCTCCGGGCCCCCGCGGTCCCTGGAATGGTCACACTCCACAGCCTGGACCCCACAAGAACAAAAGTGTGGCGTATCTGGACAGTAGAATACTATGTGCCCAGCCACCAAAGGAACCACTTGCCACGGTGTGGGTGAACCTCAGGGACTTTCCATTGGTGGAGCGAATACGAGTCAGACCCGAGAGAGTGAGTGCTGCATGACTCCATGTGCGTGGAATTCCGGAACAAAGTCAGGCAGAAATCTGGCCAGCGCCTTCCTGTGCTGAAAGGACCCTCGGGCGCGCGCTGTGGTGACGGGGACGCGGCGTGGGTCACAGAGGTGTGTGCACTCGTCAAGACTCAGCAAACCTGTACTTAAAACCTGAACATTCTGGGGGCACCTGGGGGGCTCAGTGGGTTAAGTGTCTGGCTTCGGCACGGGTCATGATCTCACGGTTTGTGGGTTCGAGCCCCACGTCAGGCTCTGTGCTGACAGCTCGGAGCCTGGAGCTGCTTCAGATTCTGTGTCTCCCTCTCTCTCTCTGACCCTCCCCCGCTCATGCTCGCTCTCTCTCTCTCTCTCTCTCAAAAATGAATAAACATTAAAAAAAATTTTTTAATCTGTGCATTTTGTCATATGTGAATTTTAACGGGATGAACAAATAGAGTGGAAGGAAAGAATGTTCTTCCACTGACAAGAAATCAATCCATCAAGAAACAAGCAAGCAATCGGACCAGGGAGAAAGAGTCTGCCTGCGGAGCTCACCACTCCATCATTCTTGGGGCCGGAGGGTAAGGGGGCACTGACCCCGCGAGACAGGTCCCCTCAGACCTCTTAAAACAGGAGAAGGTAACTTCCCAAAGGCGAGCGTCAGTCAGCCTTATCCTGGACTCGGGAGCCCATCTCAGTGTTTGCTACACATGCGAGACNGCGAGCCGGGGGGACCTGCCTGTGGGCTGTGGGCTGGTAAAATGTGACGCTTATCTGCAAGGTCCTTCGGTGATTGGAATTGACTAAACCCTGGGTCCTCTCACCTCTAGCCACCGCCATCCTGGGCTCCCGAGAGCCCTGGGGAGAGAGGGCCCCGGGCAGAAAGAGGCTGCACGCTGAGGATGGTACTCAAGGGGACTTCACTCCAAGGTTGTCTCAAAGAAAAGAAAGATGGTCTCCTTGAATCAACAACTCTGGTCTCTCCAATTAAAAAAAAAAGAAAGTCAGAGACAAGTGTTGACCACGTGGCCCGTCAGCTGTCGGCCTCCGTCCTGCGCGCTCAACATGTGGCTCAAATCGCCTTCAGGGCGTTCAGACCACAGCTGCCCTCCGAGGCCCCGCTGCAGGGCCCAGGCCTTCTCCCGTCCGTGTTCTCTGCCCTGCCTCCCCTCCTCCCTGCCCATGGGGACGCTCGCGGCGAAGCTGCTCTTGCCCACCCTCAGCAGCCTGGCCTTCCTCCCCACCATCAGCATCGCTGCCAAGCGGCGCTTCCACATGGAGGCCATGGTCTACCTCTTTACCATGTTCTTCGTGGCGGTAAGTCTGGGAGCCGCGGTGGGGCGCACGCGGGGCCCTCTCCCAGAGGCGGAGGAGAGGGGCCATCTTTCCGCCACTTGCCTGTATCGGTGACAGAGAATAGTATTTGGAGGTGAAAGAAAGAGCTCGGGGACCAGGAGAGAGGGGCGGGGGCCCCCTCCTCCTCTCTGGACCTCAGGTCCCCCGTCTGGCCAGGAAGTCACTCTGGGATCGGTGTACACACGACCAAGCCCGTAACGGGGCAGAGCCGGTGGGTNAGGGCCTGGGTGAGTCTGATTCCAGGATTCTGGAATTCCGTAGCTGGCCCCTGTTCAGGAGGGCCTGCTCACGTCTGCTTGTCTCTCCTTCTTGGGGCCTGCGTCTGTCTCTCTCTGAGTCCTTCCTTCTCCATTTATAAGCCTGGACGACTGCCTCTTAGCACTGTCTCTACCCCCCCGCCCCCCACCCCTCCCCATGGGTCTCTTTCCTTCTGTGTTTCTCCAGTTGGTTTTCTCCGCATCTGTCTTTTCTTCTTCCACTCTGTCTGCGTCTGGGTCCCCCTTGGTTTCTGGAGCTCTGTCTCCACAGACCTTGCTCTCTTCCCAGACCTCCCGGTCTGTGCCGTCTGGCTTTGCTCGCCTGCCCCTCTACGTATATCTTCGGCTCCATCTGAACCTCTCGTTTCCGTCTGTCTGTCTGCCTGTACTCCTACCCACATACCTCTCTATCTAATCAACCATCGCCCCACCTACCCAATCCATGATCCGTCCCTCCACCCCTCGTCCTGTGTCTCAGTGCCATCCGGCCTCCCTCCCTCTGAGCCCCCCATCACGGCCGGCCCCCCCCTCCCCGGCTCTGACAGTCTTCCTCATCAGGGCCCCTCAGACTCACCCTTCACCGAAGCCCAGCTCCCCGGGAGAAGCACGCACTGCAGAGCCGAGCACCCCCCAGCCTGGCAGTGCCAGACGCGACAAATCGCGTGCCTCCTGCCGCCGGCCTGGCTCCCTGGCCGCGGGGCCTCGGTGGGCGAGCCTCGGGGTCCTGGGGGCAGCTGCGGGCGGTGCGGTCCGTGAGCACACGCATGTGTCTGCAGACGTGCGTGCCCCTGTCACGCTGGCTCACTAGCCGAACCCAGGCTCATCTGTAGCAAGAGCTGTGTGTCCCTTAGGCAGCAGGCACCTGGGGCAGGATTTGCCTGCGGCTTGTCTCCACCTCTGGGTGGGAGAGGCCTGAGCCCCAAGCCGGCATCCGGGCCAGGGATGGGCCATCTTCTGCAGTCTTCTCAGCTCCCCATGAGCCTGGGATTGGGACAGGCCCATTTGACAGATGAAGAAACCGAGTCCGACAGAGGCTGAGTGCCCTGTCACCGTGAGCACCAGACGCGCCCTGCAGCACTTGACTCATTCGAGGCATTTTGTCCGATGCTGTTTCATTTGCCCCACAAGGGGCCCCTGCTCAGGGGAGTTCCGGGAAGTCAGTTTAGCAGATGAGAAACTAGCACAGGGTGGACACAGGACTTCTCTGTGGGTACAGGGGGCATAGGGCCAGGGAGAGGAGCCCGATGTCTGGACCGGGGTCCGGTCAGGCCCAGCCCAGGGAACCCAGAGACACGGCGAGGCCACCCCTCCCTTCTGGAGCTGGGCTGGCCCCCAGCTGCCTCCGGGCTGACCTCAGAGGCCCACCCTGTCCCGCCCAGAATGGCAGACACAGCTGCCTCCTGTGACAAATGTCCTCTGACCTCAAAGCCATGCTCGACGCCTTCTCCCAGAGCCCAAGCAACACCGCCACAGCCCCCACTCCCGGTGGCTTCTTCTGCGCTCCGACCAGGACCCTCCTGGGCCAGCTGCCGCAGGGAGTCGCCTGGCCCACCAGCGGACCAGGGCTTCTCACCCCCGTTTGGCAGAGGGCGGCCCCAAGCAGCCAGCCTCCTGCCCGGGCTCACAAAGCAAGGGTCCGTTACGTCGGCCTCTGGAGGCTGTGCAGTCTCTCACCAGGCCCCCACTGCCCCCCACCGCCAGCACCCTCCGGGCCCCAAATCTGCCCCTGCCTGGGGAGACGGAGGCAGGCCTCGCAGGCACCGATCCCTGCTCTGTCCTGCCTCCTTGGCAAGTAGCACTGCTCTGAATCTCACCTTGCCCACCTGCCCAACAGAAATGATCCAGGGGCTGGTGGGAGAGGCCCCTCCTGGGTCAGCTCGCCTGCAAACCGCTCTAAACCCTGCCTCCCTGACCCTGCATTCACGCGGCCGGGGTGAGACCGAGTACTCCTGCTCTTGACGGGGGCAGGGCACAGACACTCCAAGAATCTCTTAGTGATTAAGTCCGTAATTATACAAGGAGAGGTGTGGGTGCAGAGGCTGGGGCTGCGGGGAGGGAAGGAGTTCTAGAAGTAGCAAGAGAATATCCACGTCACTCGTAAGGCCTCGCTCTGCCTGCTAGAGCCATGTGGAGAGTGTCTTTATCTCTACCCCACAGAGCTCTGAGCACCTTGATCAGGCTCCACCTGAAGCTTCCCTTTCCCCAAATAGTCATGTCCACTCTCTAGTTGCTCTTCTCTAACCTCTTTGCCTGTGTGGCTTCAAAGGGTGCAGACTCCAAAGTTCAACATAGTCCTCTAGGTTGGTCTGACCCCAACAGAGAGAAGCAGGGGTCTGTCACCTCCCACGTCCTGGGCACTATATCTCTATTAACACCTCCTGGGTGCACTTTAGCTTTAAGTCTCCTATACTTGTAACCAATATGAGCTCTAAATCCACTCCAACTTGCTTGGCTCACCGGGTGACCCTGGGCTCCTGTTCCCCCGTCACACCCCTCGGGCCACCCGATGTGGGTGGTGCTCCCTCACCCCTCCTCCCGCCGGCTGAGCTGGGCTCACTAAGAGTCGATTGTGCTGGTTTCCAAGCTTGTTCACACCCATGGAACTTGTCAAAATAATTACATCACATAATTTAATATTCCTTAAAATGATGAAATGCATATATGCAAAAGGAAAGAGTTGTTTTTGGTAAGAAATCAGCTGACGGCTTTAAGAATACTCCATAGAGGTATTTTGCTTTAAAAATTGCTATCAGGGGCGCCTCGGGGGCTCAGTCAGTTGAGCGTCCGACTTCGGCTCAGGTCATGATCTCACGGTTCGTGGGTTCAAGCCCCGCGTCGGGCTCTGTGCTGACAGCTCAGAGCCTGGAGCCCGTTTCAGATTCTGTGTCTCCCTCTCCCTGACCCTGCCCTACTCACACTGTTTCTCTCTCTCTCTCTCTCTCAGAAATAAGTAAAACATTAAAAAAAAAATTTTTTTAAATGCACATCTCCAGCCTCCCCCCAGACCTGCTGACTTAGCCACTCGCAGTGGGCTCAGCGACCCGAGGCTTCACAGCCCCCCAGGGTCTGGGGCCCGTCAAATCCGAGGACGTCCTCTGAGGCCCCATCATGACAGGGCACAGCAGGAGGCATGCGGCCCCCCAGGAGCGTCCACAGCGGGAGCTGCGGCCTCGCCTCCACCGCCGTGGGGGAAGCCCACCCGCACCTGCTGGTGGTGGCCCCAGTGTCGGAGGAGAAGGCGCAGGGCGGGTCTTCGGGCTCTGTCTACTCATGGCAGAGAAAATAAGAGACGTGGCTGAGCCCTCAGCACATCCCAGGCTCAGGACCCCTGCCTGGGTTGTCTCATCCAATCCGCACGAGACCCCATGAGGGGAGCAGTCTGTAGCACCCCCATTTTTCATGTGGGGAAACTGAGGCATGGGGTCATGAAATGACTTGTCTGAGCCGGTGAGTGGCCCGGCTCACCAGGGGCGTGGCTGGGGCCCAGACCTGCCCCCCCGTCCCCCCCCCC
>NW_027531908.1:168492-172623 GCF_008692635.1 Crocuta crocuta | reverse complement strand
GCCCTGCGTTTTCCGGCAGCTCAACCACGCGTGCAACGGCCCCGGCCTGTCGGTCCTGTGCTTCACGCGCCACGACGTCCTGGAGCACTTCAGCGTCTACGGGACAGCGCTGAGCATGTGGGTCTCGCTGATGGGTGAGTGGCCGCACCTCGTCGCCCAGCTTCCCGGCCGTCCTCGCGCCCACCCGCACCCCCCCCCGAAAAATCCAAGCCCGGTGACTCTGCTGCCCAGCCCTCATCTGGAGCCTCCTCCCCCTCCCGGGGTCCAAGCACAGTTTAGTCTACGAACGCACAGTCCTTACAGGCCCCAACCCCCACTCTCGAAACTTCCCTAATTTGCACACTTAGTAGAGGCTTGTTCCGACAAACGTACGCTAGAGCCGTGGCCGGAGCCAGTGGAAGTGGGGAGACCGCTGCCCGCAGCCCGGGGTTTGCCCCCAAGACGCTCCTTGCGGCCCCTGCAAGCACTGATGCGCGTCAGCTCGGGCGTTACCAGGATGGAAGCACTCGAGACGTGTTGCGCTGTGACTTTCTTCTCACTTTCCAACGCCTCCCGGCGATGTGCGTCCGGGCACGCGGACCCCTTGGCTCGGGGCCCCCTGCTGTGCGCCCAGGCCCCGTGAAGGACCAGATCTTCCTGGTCTCTCACCTGGGTGTCCTTGTCTTCGCCCTCGGGGTCCCCGGGGAGCGGGCGCGTGCTGACCTCCCTGTGAAGCCGCTTCCCACCGGCGCGGCCCAGGCTGCTCCGTCCACGCCTTTCCCTGAAGACCCACTAGAACTCAGACCTGGGGTGACCGGGCTGGGCCGTGGGCTCTCTCTGGCTGAGGGCACCCCGCACTGGGGCCCCACAGGGTTGCCTCTGGGGGAGCAAGCGGCCAGGAGGGGCAGGGCAGCGGCTCACGTGGGCCGGTTCCTCTCCCCGCCCTCCAGCGCTGGCCGACTTCGACGAGCCCAAGAGGTCGACTTTTGTGATGTTTGGCGTCCTGACCATCGCGGTCCGCATCTACCACGACCGGGGGGGCTACGGGGTGTACTCGGGCCCCATCGGCGCAGCCGTCCTCATCATCGCCACGAAGTGGGTGCGTACTGCCTGGGCCTGTCCCCCCTCACCCCTCCGCCTCGGGCTCCCCGTTTACCTCCCCGTCTCGCTAAAACACGGAGACAGTGAGCACTGGGCGCCCCCGCCCCACAGACACGCGCGAGCTCTGGACCTAAGCCAAGTGACTTCACTTCTCTGCCTCAGTTTCTATGTCTGTGAAGCGATTATCACCACAGTGGCCTAGTCCTTACTTCATAGGGTTGGTTCCAAGATGAACTGAGATAATGTATTTAAAAGTACTGGCTTCTAAGGTGCTCAACAAACAGGAGCAATTAGGATTATTGTTATTAATATTATTGCAGAAAGTGACTGCTTTAAAGATGCAAAATCAACTGGAAATGGCCTGGGTTAATCCGGGAAGACTTCCTGGAGGGGTGAGCCTAGAGTTTGGTTCTAGGGAGGAAGGAAATTGTGGTAAACGGTGGACAGGAAGATGAAAACTGCCCCTAAGTGTTGAGTAAATCCAAGCTGCAGTTTCTAACACTGACAACCCTTCACTGCACACCCACCCCAGGGGGTAACGCACCAAGTAAGCCCTTACACACGGTTCCCAGGCCTCCCCGAATCCTCTGTTGTATCAAGGCCCCCCAAGGCGGTGAGGCCTGAAACTCACTCACACTCCCCAGGCTGATGAGGGACCCAGCGGCATTGCCTGGGACCCCAGAAGGGAAGGAGCCGCGGCTTGCAGGGCCAGAACATAGGCCTGGACTCCCCGCAGGCCTGAGGCTAGGCTCACTCCCCAGCCGGGTGGCAGCCCAGGCCCCAGGGAGACGTCCCTATGCCACATTTTCGCCCCTTTGGAGCTCCTCCTGGAATCTCGGGGTCCCAACTCCAAGTGCTGGCGGAAGGCCTGGTCTGACACACACCCACTCAAGGCGCGGAAATTAAGCACTGACCTCAGAGGATGGGCCGCCGGGCCGCCTGGGAAGCAGGAGGGCAGTTCTCTGAGAAGAGGGGTCCAGCCGGGCAAGTGGCTGCAGGAAGTGCCCACCAACCCATTTTACTGCAGGAGGGAAAATAAAGTTCCGCCGCCATCCTTCCAAACGCGCCCCGGCTCCTCCCACAGCCAGGGAGAGGGCATTTGTTTGGCAAGGCAGTTAATGCAGAAAGTAGGGCTCCGAGAGGTCAGCAACCAGCAAGAAGTCACAGCAGCACCGGGCACGGCCAGGCCTCGACTCTTCAAGCAAGGGAAGGGAAGGGAAGGGAAGGAAACTCTTTCTCACTGGGGCTCGGAGAAGCACGGCTGGCCTGGGCCTGCCTCGGAGGAGGGGAAGCACGTTGGGTATGCCGCGTCTGGGCCCAGGGAAGGCCCACATTAATGAACATGCTGGAATGCATAAACACAGAGCCCTAGGCTTCGATAATGCGCTCACTCCTGGCAGGAAGTAGAATAGGCTCCTTGGCCTGCCCTGGAGGGATGTCTCCACCCCCCACCCCCGCAGATCCTGGCAGGTCTGAATCCAGGCTGCATTGTAATCCGCCAGAATAGAATTCACTCCTCATGTCCCCAAGAAGCGTCACGGGGACTTCCTCGGCCTTTGGGCTGTGGATCCGGCCACAGGAACTGAGTGGCTGCCTGGCTCCCTCCATCTGGGGCTCAAATTGTGTTTTTCAGACCATTTAGCGTGGAGTTTATTTTGGATTTTCAAGGGCAGTTGTTTCCTGGAACGAGGGTGGATTTTTCTCCAGGAGGCTCGTCCCTACTTGAGCCAGAGCTGGGAGCAGCAGCCCTCGGGGACAGGAAGCAGAGCCGGGTGCAGGGCTGAGGGGCTGGGCCAGGCCGGGCTCCCGCAGGCCCAAGGGCGCCCAAGGCCGCAGCTGCACCTAAGCGCTGTCTGTGCTGTGCGGGTCCTGATTCCTCATCGGCAACGGTAAGGTCGAGAAACCTAAAAAACGGGCTTTGGGGGCCAAAGCTGCCCTGACCCGGTGCAAGCCTACTCGGGGGCTCTGTGCGCTCCGCCTGGTGGGCTTGCGCAGTGGGGGGCACGCCCCCAGCCCCCCGGGGCCCCCAGCATGCACAGTGTGCGTGTGTAGGTTTGCCGCAAACCTCTCCGCCCTGAACTCTGAAACGCTTTGGAACGGCCGAGGGTTCAAGATTTCAGGATGTGGACCCGCATTTACTGCATGATTTCAGTGTATGTGAAGCCGACTTCAAGTGCCCGCTTGAACCTTCCACTAACGCCCGGACCTGGGAAACCACACATTTAACATACAGGTCGGGCCGTCTCGTAAACACCGCGAGGGGCATCCGTGGAAGCAACTAAGGGCTTCTGGGGGCATCCACTCAGGCGCCCCCGGCCTCACCGGCGGGAGGGCCAGCGCTCCCGCCCTCTGGCTGGCGGAGGTGCATGTGAAAGGGCGGCCTTGTTGCCTCCCAAAGAGTCAGGCAGGGGCGGGTCCTCATCAGGAGAACGGGCACAGCGGTTCCCAGCTCGGTCGCCCAGGCTGGGGGCCCCTCCGGGTCCTGCAGCCGCAGGGCTGGGCGTCTGGGCATCTCTGCCGCCCGAGCTCGGCCACGGGGCGCATGCCCAGGGCGGCCTCGTCCACATCACCACCCCCTGTCCCCGCAGCTGCAGCGCATGAAGGAGCAGAAGGGTCTGTACCCCGACAGGAGCGTCTACACCCAGCAGATAGGCCCCGGCCTCTGCTTCGGGGCACTGGCCCTCATGCTGCGATTCTTCTTCGAGGTACGAGGCCTGGGCCCCCTCGGGGCGGCCTCACTTTCCTGCTTTTCTGTCCCTCCTGGCGGGTGTAGGGGAGCCTCCCTCCCACCGCAGCACAATCCGTCCCCAGCACCCGGGCGGACGCGCCAACCTGAGATGAGGTGCGCGACCCAGAGGGGGCCTGGGGCACCTGCAGGAAGGGGGGGGAGGGGACGGGGGAGCCCCAGGCTCCTTGTCAGAGGCCCAGCGGGTGGGGTTTGCTATCAGGAAAGAAGGCCTGGGCTGGACGCTGAGGGGAGGCTCCTTGCAGGAGGCCACGTGGCCACTTTCCTGAGCTGGTTGGGGGGGAGGGGGACTGGCAGGTGCCCTG
>NW_027531908.1:167886-168469 GCF_008692635.1 Crocuta crocuta | reverse complement strand
CTCTCCTTAGAGCCCGAGAGGTCCCAGGGGTTTGGGGAGCACCTGCTGAGGGCTGCTGAAGACCCCAGGTATTAGGTTTCTATGGAGTACAAATCATAGTACTCCCACGCCCCACGCCCTTCCCTCCTCACCCAGCCGCAAACGGGTGGCCCTTGTCCCCCTCACCCCACCTGTCTTCTCCTGGACACTGGTGTCACCACTTCTGTCCTGTGCCCTCTGGCTCTGAGCAGACCCACTGAGGCANCGGCAGCGCACAGGAAGTTCCTCAACACCTTGACCTTCCTGTGTGCCAGAAGCCGCGTAATCATCGCTTCAGCCAATTCGTAGAACAAGTCTGCATTCAAGGATGACCCTTCCACCCCACAGACGGGAGCCTGAGGCGCAGGGGCCGCGGCGGGGCCGGGGCCCTGAGCAGGGGGGTGCAGAGCTGGGCCCGGAGCCACGCCACCGTTCACCCTGGAGCCGCCCCACGGGCCCGGCGTGAGAACAGCCCTTCGGGCGGCTCCCCCCTGGGCTAACGGCCAGCGTGGGAAGGGGGCCTGGGCGCGGGGACCCCCGAGCGGGGGCCGGCGGGCCCACAGCC
>NW_027531908.1:160131-167725 GCF_008692635.1 Crocuta crocuta | reverse complement strand
GCCCTGTGTGCGCTGGGCCCTGGGGGGGGGCGGGGGCGGGTCTCCCAGACATCACCTCACAAACCTGGGCCTCCCCAGCAGCCCAGCCCACCCCAGCTTCCCGGACGCTGTGAGCACATCTGTCAGGCAGGAAGTTACCTACACCTGTCTGGGGCCCGTTTCGCGTTTCCAGACGGTGCCCGCCCACCCCCACTGCACAGGCGGCCCATTGTACATCCTCAAGTCACCTCTTGCTCACCTCAGGCGGCCGGGAGAGAGCTGGGGACAAGGCTGGACCCTCAGCCAGGCACCCCCGGCCCGTCGGCCTCTCTGACTGTGCAGAGGAGCCACGTGTGGGGCCTGGAGGCCCACAGCCTCGCTCTGGCTCAGCCCCTTCCTGGCCCTACGGACTGTGGACGACAGGGAGGCCGTGGGGCTGTCTACACGGGCCCTCGGAGCCCCGGCCAGGTCCCGGGGAGCAGGCTGCAGTTGACGAAGCTTCGGGGCAGTCCCCCCAGACGACGTCCCCGTCCGCCCTGCCCCAGCACAGGGAGGGGTAGATGCCGCTCCCATCGGCTCTGGTCTGGTTGAGGGGTGTGTGCGCACACGTGCACACGATCACACTTACAGGTACACGTGTACACACGTGCATACCACGTGTGCATCCTCACACCGTGAAGACATAGGGCGCCCTGGAAACAGCATCGTCCGGCCCGGCCCGTCTCCCCTTCACCACAAGGGGAGACACCGAGCAGGAAGGGAAGGGAAGGCTCTGGAGGCCACGCGGGGGGCCTGCGGGCATCGCCCTGGAAACAGGCATCTGCAAATGGCCGGCCTCTGCCAGTTGCCTCCCTCCCCTTCCCCTCCCTCCCATCCCNCCCCCCGCTCCCAGCTCTGCGGCGGCACATGGAAAGTTGGAGGCGGCGGGATGCTCCCGAGCAGGGAGGCGTGCGGGGCCTGCCAAGTGTGTAAGGACCGCACTAACAGGCTGCTCACTGTGGCCACGCGGATTTATGAGGCTGTCTGGGAGCCCAGCCAAGTCTGTAAGTCATGGACAATTAGGAGGCGCACTCCAGCCCTCAGCCCCATCCGCCTCGCGGGCTCTAGGCCCATCGTGCCCCTCGGCGGCAGGGTCGGCACCATGGAGACCCCCTCGGTGCAGACGCGGGCCCTGAGGGCCGGGAGGTCGGCGGCTGGCCCTGGCGCCTGGACACTGCGCCCTGGGCGGTGGCGGTGCTCGGGGCCTTACTCCTCACTCTAGCGGCACCTTCCTCGCTTCGAAGGCCCACTTTGACACCTCGGGGGCTCCAGCCACGGGCCAGGACGGGAGAGCCCAGGGAGGGGACAGAAAGAGAAGAGGCCGCTTGGAACCCGAGCCCTACGCCCTACACCGCAGGACTAACAAGGAAGAAGTGTCATGGCCTCCAGACCAAACACCTCTGAACCCCAGTGCCCTCCAGCCCGGGGTCTTCGTGCCCTAGAATCCAGCAGTCGTGGTGCCCGGTGCCAGGAAGGACCCCTGAGGCCCCCCTTCCCCCAGACCTCCTTCGGCTCTAGACAGGACTGACCTCCCGGTCCTGATGAGGGAAGCGTGAGTCCCGACTGCAGCGCGTGCCTGGAAGTGGAGCCCTGGGTGAGGGCGGCCCCAGAGAAGCCTGCGCGGTAGAACTTGCTTTAATGATGGAGGTGAGGCGGGGGCGCCCGGGGGCTCATGCGGTTGAGGTCCAACCTTGGCTCAGGTCATGACCTCACGGTTCATGGGTTCGAGCCGCGTCGGGCTCTGTGCTGACAGCTCGGAGCCTGGAGCTGCTTCGGATTCTGTGTCCCCCTCCCTCTCTGCCCCTCCCCCGCTGGTGCTCTGTCTTTCTCTCGAAAATAGGTAAACATTAAAAAAAAAAAAGAAAAAAAACCTTTAAGTGGTACAGACAATATGGCCATCCCCACGCCAACCTCCTGCCACACACACGGCCGCAGAGCGTTTGAAAAGTGGCTGGTGCCACAGAGGAGCTAATTGATTTAAATTTAAGTAGCCACGTGCAGATAAAATACAGGGCACCTGGTTATATATGAGTTTCAGAGAAGAAACAATGATTCCGCCTCTGTATGTCTCAGGCGGTGTTTGGGACCTATTGACATGAAACCCACTTATACCACGATTCACTGTTCACCTGAGATTGAAATCTGACGCAGCCACCTGTCCCATCCCTGCGGCCATGGCCAGCAGCTCCTGCACAGGACGCCGAGTCTGCCGGAAACAGAAGGGACGGGCACCTCCCTGGACGCGCGGTTCGGGGGTCCTGAGTGAAAGCAAGGGATCCAAGCAGAGGACACGCTCTCTCCCCTCGCCACCTCCTCCCTGGCCTGGGAGCTGGGGGGCCGCCTCCTCCAGACCCTGCAGAGCAAGGAGCCCGCACAGCGGTGCCCTGCTTGAGCACGTGTGCCCCCCACCCAGGCACATGCTGCCTCCTGCTTGCACACACGCACAGTGCACATTTGCACACGCACACACGTGCACACAGTACATGCTCACACGTGTGTGCACTGTGCACATTTGCACATATACACACGCACACATGTGTGCACACACATGTGTGCGTGTACATGCACACGTATGTGCGCACATACTCACATGCACACATATGCAGACACACGTGCACATGCTTGTACACCTGTGCACGGACACATGCACACGCACACATACACACGGTCACGCACGCACACAGCTCGGCTGGAGGAGGAGCCACACACCTCCAGCGGCAAACAGAGAAGTATTATAAACACTTACAACAACGCAGACAAAACAGTCTATCGCAGGGGCCCCTCCGCCTCCCCGGAGCTGGGGCGGGTCCACCCCGGGAGCCAGCGCCTCTGCTCAGAAGGAGGCGTTTTGGTCTGAGGGCAGTCTGTGCCGCGGCCTTTGTCTGCTACCGACATTTCCTGTCTGTTATTCTCTTCTTCAGTAAGACCATCTGAAACCCAAAACTTTTATTGCCCCTTTTAAAAAGGCTTCACAGCTCCCCATCTGCCTCACCCCTGCCGGCTGGGGCTGGCGGGGCTGCGATTGCAGTTAGGGAAAGCGGCTGCCGTGGCAGGAATTCGCCCGGGGCTCAGCCGCAGGGTCTTGGCCGGAGACCCGCAGGGAGGAGGGCCAGGTATGTGGGCAAGACCGATTCTGCAGAGTCGGCAGGAAGGGGAGGGGGACCCGGCTGGCTGGTTAGCTGGTTGGCGACAGCGCTAGCTGCGTGCGCCCGGGAGACCCCTCACGGCTAGGTGCCCTGGGGCCCGTGTCGTCCCACCTCTCCGCTGGGGTTCCTCACCTCTGCCCCGGGGGCAGCAGCCTCCCGTTGCCGCACTCAGGCTGGAGGGGGGGAACTGAGTCAGACGCTGGCTGCGCTGGTCTTGGGAAAGGAAAAAAAAAAAAAGCAGAAAGAGGAGGCAGGGGTGTGGGTCGGGAGGTCCAGTGTGCAGGGGAGGACACAGGCGTGAGCTCCGGCTCTCCCTCTGTGGTCTTGGGCAAGCCCCCTGTGCCCCCCTGGTTCTCAGAAAGTTTCCTCCTTTGTAAGGTGCCCACCTCACATGGGTGTTTCCGAGATTAAATGAGGTCATTGAAAACAAAGCACTTAGCACGGTATTGTTTAAACAGCATTTTAAGAACTGGCATTATTTTCATGATTAGCAGTCACGGACAAGCAAAAGGGTAGGGGGCAAACAAGTAAACGGTCAGGGGCCCCTCACCCCAGATATGGCACCAAAAGCTCAGAAAATGAAGTGCTTCAAACCAAATGTTTACTATGGATCAGGGAAGTAAGCAAGGAAGGCTGCCTGGAAGAGGCGGGTTTGAGAGTGAAACAGCAAAGTGGACCGAACCGTGTGAGCCTGCAGATCCCTGGCTCTTGAGCCTCGTCTGTGACAAAATCTCCAGCTCACGGTTCTGAGTCTGACCGTCCTCTGGCCCTGGGCCTCCCGGGACCTCCCGCACCCTTCCCCTCAGAGCCGCCAGAGAACCGCTGCTGCCCGGCCGGAGGGAAGGGTCCGCACAGCTGCACCGCGCCCCTGCCGCCGGCGTGTGATCCAGGTGGAGGGAGGAGGAGGCCGCCTTGGCATAACCCCCTTCCTGGCTGGTCCCACGTGCCAGGCAGCTCTCCCAAGCTCGGGGCTTCACGGGGACCCAGCCGCGCCCGAGGTGAGCGAGGGGCCGGGGGTCAGGAAAGACCCCGGCAGAGCGTGTGCCGTTTGCTGACCTGAAGGAGAAGGGAGCGGTGGGCCAGGGAGAGGGTGAAAGGTCACGGGGGGTCTGCCTGGGCACCGCAGGGGCCGTGGTGGCCGCGGAGAGCTGGCGGCGGGGCCCGGGGGACAGAGCGCCGGCTGCCGTGGACATAGGCGACTCTCCACACACGTGACAAACACTTATCAGCAGATGGGTGGGTTTTCCATGTCTTGCTGAGGGCAGACTCATGGCTCCCTGGAGAGCCCGCACTTGATAAGCGGCTGGTCGGTAACCTCGGAAGCCTTGGCCTCGACCCCTTGCTGACCCACACGCCAGCACCAGGAGGGAGGGGCCGAGTGCTGGAAAGGAAACGTCTGGAGTGTCCACTCCCCGGGGCCCTGTGTCCTTGGGCGACCCTCGGCCGCCAACATCTCCAGAGCAGACATCCCTGCTTACCCCGCTGGGGCTGTCCAGCGACACGGTGGCCGTGCCGGCACCTCCCCCACAGCCACCGCCCCCTCCCCAGGCTGCCAAAAACCTGTCCTGGCTCAGGAAGGCTGGAGGAAGCGCATGGGACCCTCGCTCTGACTGGCAAGCCGGCGCCGTGTGGCCAAGCCGCCATCTGGGTGGGGGAAGGGAATATTAATGTCACCACTGTGTGCTGCGGAGGGGGACCCGGGGAGCCCCTGGCACGGGAGACTGAGCCTCCCCGCCCAGGAGGCAGCCAGCCGACGGCCGTGAGCACCCGGAGTTCGGGGCCGGCTGGGCGGGCTGGGCTGTCCGGGCTGAAGGCCGCAGAGAAGGGAGAGGCCAGCAGCACCCAGCCCAGGCGCCCCTCTCTCTCCCTTCCCAGAAGCTGGGCCTCTGGTGCCTTCGCGGGGGTTTGTTTTCCTAATCGCCCGGCTAACAGGAGCCTGCTGGCTGCGCGCCCCAGCCCGAGCCAGGCTATCGGGTAGCTGCGGCCGCATCTGGAAGATGTTTGGCAGAGCCCCGGCCCCCTGCCCCGCAGTAGNGGGGGGGGGGGGGGGGGGGGGGGCGGTCCCTGGCCTGGGGCCTCCAGCCAGCTCCAGAAATCTCAGAATGGCAGAACCCAAGATGTCGACACAGAAGACAACCTCAGAGGCCAGCTGGTCATCCTTCCTTCCTTCCCGCAAACGCTTGCTCTTCCTTCTGGGGCCCCACGATGCCTACATCCTACAAGCGGTGTGAACGGCCCCATGACGGACTCTATAGCCAAGAAGGGGCTCTCGAACCTGCGATCGCTTCCTCATCCTAATGCATCTCAGCCACCATGGCTGTCCCCATTGCACAGGTTGGAAAACTGAGGGTCAGTGAGGCGGCGGGTGCCCGAGATCTCACACTGACAGAGCTGGGGCCCCACCCTGTTGGCTGTGGGGCTTCAGGCTCTGTGTCCTGTCCGCTGCCCCTCCTGGCCCGCCTCGGCCTGCTCCGTGGTGGCACCGTGCGGTACTGCCCCGTGGGCCACCCGAGCCCCTGGGCACCGCGTCCTTCTGTGAGCGCGCAGCAAGCTTGACCAGCTGTGCGGTGGCGGCTTCCTCGAGGCCCGGGATTCCGGGCGGGGCCCCGCCAAGCCTTGTGCACGACCCGCGGGCAGGCGGCAGCGGCAGCAGAGAAACCGCCGTGTGAATCGGCAACGGAGCCTGACGGGCAGGCGGCAGAGGGAATAAACGGCCAACCTCCCAGGGCGCCTGGGGGGCTCAGTCGGTTAAGCGGCCAACTCTTGGCTTGGCTCGGGTCATGCTCTTATGGTTCATGAGTTCGAGCCCCGCGTCCGGCTCTGCGCTCAGAGCCTGCTTGGTTGGGGTTCTTCCTCCCTCTCTGCCCCTCCCTGCCTCTCTTGCTCCCAAAAATAAATAAATAAACTTAAAATAAATTTTTTTAAATAAAGAAAAGGGCCACCGCCGACGTGCACCGTGCCTTCTGGACACTCGGCTGCCCTGCTTTGTGCTATGGACTCGGGCCTCTCCACGCCCTCTGAGATGTTGTTGGGGTTCCTTATAGTGCCTTCCTTCCTAATTTGCAGACACGGGGGAGTTTCAAGCTATTACTGATGTCTACTTGGTACCGAGGTCACTCTATGGGACACCAATGTGTAAACAATGGGTGAGGACTGGCTCGATGCCCCGGCGTGCGGTCAATTTTCGTAACTGGCCCCGCGTGTTTGCGGCCTGCTTCTTGTAGGAGTCCAGGAGGTCGAGCTGGTTGGCTTACTAAGTAGTGAGCGTCAGTCCCCGAGGGGGGATACTCAAACCTCCCACTCAGGAACAAACCGCTATTTATTTAAACGTTTATTTATTTTTGAGAAAGAGAGAGAGAGAGAGTGCAAGTGGGGGAGGGGCAGAGAGAGAGAGAGAGAATCCTAAGGAGGCTCTGTGAGGTCAGCATAGAGCCCGATGTGGGGCTCGGACTCACAAACCCTGAGATGATGACCTGAGCCACAGTCAGAGGCCCAACCGACTGAGCCCCCCAGGCGCCCCAGGAACAAACTGCCTTTAAAACCAAGGATGCTGGCACAAACGAGATGAGCCTCAACCCTCTCCTCACACCTTGCCCCCAAATTCACTCAAAAAACCAGAAAGCTTCCAGCAGAAAACACAAGAGAAAACCCTAGTGCCCTTGGGTTGGGCAAGCGTTCTTCACTAGGACAGCCCAAGTGTGATCCATCAAAGACAAAAACTCCTAAGCTAGACTTTACCAGGATTTAAAACTTTGGTTCTTGAGAAGCCATCATTAAGAAAATCAAAAAGACAAGGCACTTGGGGGGCTCGGTCAGTTAAGCGTCCGACTCTTGACTTCGGCTCAAGTTCTGATCTCACGGTTCGTGAGCCGGTGCCCCACGTCGAGCTCTGCCCTGACAGTGCAGAGCCTGCTTGCGATTCTCTCTCTCTCTCTCTCTCTCAAAAATAAACATTAGGGGCGCCTGGGTGGCTTAGTTGGTGAAGCGTCCGACTTTCGGTCAGGTCATGATCTTGCGGTTCTTGGGTTCGAGCCCCGCGTCGGGCTCTGTGCTGACTGCCAGCTCGGAGCCTGGAGCCTGTTTCAGTCTGTGACTCCCTCTCTCTCTGACCCTCCCCTGCTCACGCTGTCTCTCTCTCTCTCTCTCAGAAGTAAATAAAACATTAAAAAAAAAAAAGAAGAAGAAGGCAAAGTCTCCTGTAAACAGAATCCTCTAATTTCTGGAAAATTTAAAATTGTAGAGACACTGACAGATGGGGGGCTGCCTAGGATAAGGGGGTGTGGGGAGCAGGAATTGGCTGCAAACTTTCGGTGGGGAGGGGAGCACCCTAAAACCGGATGGCAGTGAGGGCTGCACAACAGTGTACATTTACAAAAACTCATTACACTTCATATGGGTGGATTTCTGGTGTAAAAACGATACACCTAGAA
>NW_027531908.1:105436-160094 GCF_008692635.1 Crocuta crocuta | reverse complement strand
CCTACTCAGGGGCGCCTGGGTGGCTCAGTTGGTTAAGCATCTGCCTTCAGCTCAGGTCATGATCTCGCAGGTTTGTGGGTTCGAGCCCCGTGTCGGGCTCTGTGCTGACAGCTCGGGGCCCAGAGCCTGCTTCTGATTCTGTGTCTCCCTTTCTCTCTTCTCCCCCCTCCTCCTCAAAACTAAATAAATATTAAAAAACAAAAAATTCTCCCACTCAGACAGTGAATTTTTTATTTCTCATAGCTCTGCCCAATTTTGTTTTCTAGATCTTGAGATTTTTGTTGTTAGGGACATTCAAGGTAAGAACAGTTATGTCTTCTAATAAATCAAGCTTTTTAAAAAATCTTTAAGCAATGGACTCTTTCTGGTAGTTCTTTTTGACAAAGTATAGTTTTCTGATGCAAATATGGTCTTTTCCCACTTTCTCTGGCTTCGTATTTACACAAACTTTTCATTTCTATCCTTTGTGTCCTTATGTTTTAGATATATTTATTATAAACATAAGCTGGATTTCGTCATTTTTTTAAAGTTTATGTATTTATGTATTTATTTATTTATATAGACAGAGCATGAGCAGGGGAGGGGCAGAGAGAGAGGGAGAGAGAGAATCCCAAGCAGGCTCTGTGCTGTCAGCGCACAGTCTGACTCGGGGCTTGAACTCGCGAACTGCAAGATTGTTACCTGAGCTGAAACCAAGAGTCGGATGCCTAAGTGACTGAGCCACCCAGGCCCCCTGGATTTTGTCTTTTTTAATCTGACCAGAAGTCATTGCCTTTGAACTGTACCACTTCGATTAGTTTTTGTCTGTTGTAATTGCCAGTATATTTAGACTAATTTTGATCATATTCTATCTCCTCTTGTATTTAGTCTGCCTTGTCTCTGTTTCTTTTGCTCTCCCTCCTTGCCTTTTCTTGGATTATCGGCTTTTTTTCATCCTGCTTTGCTCTCGATTGGTTTGGAATGTATCCACTCTGCTTCTAGTCTTTCCATGGCTGCTTTTCAACATCTCTGTGGACTTAATCCTTTTATCTTCCTCTTGAGCCTCACAGGACTTTAGAACCTCTTCTTTTCCAATTTCTCCTGTCCTGACCTGAAGACCATATTACCTTGTGTTTCTGCTCTGTCTTCATTTAAAGCCCACAGGACAATGCTACCATCTTTACTTGCTCCAATCTGCCCACCTACGCGGCCTTCTCTTCGACTCTCTTCCCTTCTGATGCGCCCGCCAGTCTGCCTGGGTTCACTCTTCTGCCTCAGATACGTCCTTTCGAACTTCTTCGAGTACAACTGTCTGTGGGGCAGTTTCTTCATTCTTCTTTGCCTGTAACTGCCTTGATTTGTGTCCCTTTTCACTAACATTAACTTCCAGGTTGACAGTCATTTGCTGTTTGTGTTTTGACATTATATTTTTTAGAGCTCCGCTTGCCGCTCCTGTAGAGGAAGCCCCTGAAAAGGTCATCTATACTTTCTCTCCAACCCTCTGTCAAGTCTTCTCTGCTCTTTGGCATCAGCACTTTCTTCTGAAGCGATGAGATGTGGACCCCTTTTCTATTCATCGTGCTTGCGATACATTGGGCTTCTTATATTTGTGGGAGGCTGTCTTTCATTAGATCTGAAACAGTTCCACCCTTAATTCTCTTCAAATGCACTGCTCTCCCTAATCTATCTCTCCTCAACGTTCAAAACCCCACTTGGTGATCCATGTACCTTCTCACTTTATTTTTCATGCTGGTTCACATCTCCCGGGTCTTTACTCCTCGGCAGTGCCGTTTTCCTAACTTCCTTTGTCTTATCCTCCAGTTCAATAATTCCCTCTTTGATTGTGTTCAAACCACCCTTTGGTTTTTAATTTCAAGTACCATGGTTTTTTTGTTTTTGTTTTTTTTGGTTTGTTTGTTTTACTTTTAGGAGTATGCTTGTTCCTTATTAATGTATTTAAGCCCCTGGGGTGCCTGGGTGGCTTAGTCGGTTAGGTCATGATCTCGCGGTTCGTGGGTTCGAGCCCCGCATCGGGCTCTGTGCTGACTGCCAGCTCAGAGCCTGGAGCCTGTTTCAGTCTGTGACTCCCTCTCTCTCTGACCCTCCCCTGCTCACGCTGTCTCTCTCTCTCTCTCTCCTAGAAATAAATAAAACATTTAAAAAAATGTATTCAAGCCCCTTTCATTTCTTCTATAAAACGTGCTCATTTTGTGGTTTAGGTCTTCTATTCCTAAAATCTGAATTTTTTTGCGGATCTGATTCGACTGCCCACTGTTTCTGTCAGCTTTAGCTCATGGTGCCTGTTTCCTCAGGGTTTCAGTGCACTTTGATGCTGAACTGTTCATTGGCTGTGGAACTTTGTGGAGAATCTCAGAGGCCTGACAGAAAGGCAGATTCCTTTGGTTCTCCCACACAACTAGGGCTCTCCCAGTCTGAGAATCCTTTATACCAAAGTCCCCTGCTTGAGGTTGGGGGATACTTGAGGGAATGTGAATTCAGGTTGCACACACATGGGGCCAGCTTGTAATTGTGAATTCCCAGAGTGTTTTCCCTCCTCTCCTCGGCACCAGGGCTCGAGACACTGTTGATGCAGCACCGAGATGGCAGAGGGGTTTTCTAGTTCACCTTACAGCAAGGGGGGTCCTTGGGAATCCTGTATTCGTGGAGGTGGTTTGCACCCCTAACATGGCCAGGCTCGGCACTTTGTCTTCTGTCCCTAGTCCCAAAGGGAACCAAAATATGATGCTCCAATTTAACTATGAGAACAGAAAAGTTTCAAGTCCCCATACTCAACAAGAGATGACAGGTGTGCCTGGGTGGCTCAGCCAGTTGAATGTCAGACTTTGGCTGGGTTCATGATCTCACAGTTTGTGAGTTGGAGCCCTGCATCCAGCCCTGTGCTGACAGCTCAGAGCCTGGAGCCTGCTTTGGGCTCTGTGTCTCCCTCTCTCTCTGCCCCTCCCCCACTCATGCTCGCTCTCTCTCTCTCTCTCTCTCCTAGAAATAAATTTAAAAAAATTAAAAATAAATAAATAAATAAATAAACATTTTTAAAAAACAAAAAGAGGGGCGCCTGGGTGGCTCAGTCTGTTAAGTGGCCGACTTCAGCTCAGGTCATGATCTCACGGTTCGTGGGTTCAAGCCCCCTGTCGGGCTCTGTGCTGACAGCTCGGAGCCTGGAGCCTGTTTCAGATTCTGTGTCTCCCTCTCTCTCTGACCCTCCCCCGCTTGCGCTGTCTCTCTCTTTCTGAAAAATTAAAAAAAAAAAATTAAAAAAAATTTTTAAATAAATAAAAAACCAAAAAGAGAGGACTGATTGTTCTTTGGCCATCACAACCAGTGAACACCGGAGCCAGCTTCAAATCCGTCCCAACCTATTGGTGACAACTTGCTGTGGTCAGCCAATCAGTGGCAGCCAAACTCCTGGGACTCCGCTTCCTCAGCTCAAGACCACCCAGCCCCCTTGAACTGCTCGTCCCCTCCCCCTACGTATCAAAGCAAAACCAGCTTTGGTGGCCACGTTCCTCCCTGGGGCTCCCCCGTCCCCATCCTGGCCCGAAATTCTGCACCCCCTGGCCAACTGAAGATAGCATTCAAGGTGGGCATCTTTTATTCTATCCCTAATGTGTAGCTGCTTTTCATATTCATAAGAACAGAGATCTGTTACCCTTATTTTATAGATGAGAGGAAACCGAGGTACAAGGACATTAAATAAATGGCCAGTAAGTCACAGACCTCAGAACCTGGACCTTCTGACTGCAGGGTCTACGCACTTAAATCTGCCATTGTCAACAAATGAGGTAGTAACTGGTGAATTTGTCATTCGTCAAATATTTCTTGAGCTTCCTCGAGATGCCAGGCACCGGGGGTGCCAGAGAAAGAGCAGGGAAGGGGACAGGGGACATCACTGCCCACAGCAGCATATATTCCAGTGGGAGCCAGTGCAGCAGTGAATGGGGATTGGAGGGTGTTGCAGATGCGTCTTTGCAGAGGCCAGCGGTGGCACTCAGACACTCTGCGTTCCCAGAGGGACCGGTGCCTACACTGGCCATTCCGGCTGGACCTCAAGACTGGGGCCCCTCCTCGAAGACTGCTGGCGTTTCTCCGTGGGGGACCCTGGTGGCCATGACGAGGGCGTTATGAGCTCTTCCATTGGAGGACAGGGCCTCCCCTAACTTTACAAGCCTGAGCGAAGGGCATCTCCTGAACTGGGATGTGGACAATATTTCTGAGCCCCCCCCCCCCCCATATATCAGGAAGTCAACAGTTTTCCCGGAACTCTGCAAGCCAGGCAGGTCTTGGCCTCTGTCCTGTTATCCCAAAGGTCACAGGTCCCCTAAAGGGCCCCAGTACCTGTGTCTCTTGCTCAGCAGAGCTGCCGGGGAGGGGCTGGACTTTCTGGACGACGTCATTCAGGAAACAGCTGGGCACAGCTGTGTTCTGAGGACACTGTCCCAGCTTCGCCTGGAACACAGGCTCAGACGCCATTCCCAGCACGGGCCCCGCTCCAGGAGGCCAGGCCAGGCCAGGGGACGGCGTGTCCCGGGGCTTGGCTGGCCCGCATCCCAGCCTGACGAAGCAGTCCCCCGCCCCCCTCCAGCCCTGTGTGGGGAGGATATCTCTGTCCCAAACCAAAGGAATGTGGGAGGCTTCTTCTCTGGAGGCTTTCCCAAGCTGGGTGACTTCTGCGGGGTAGGGCCCTGTGCTGGCGTCCCACGGTGTCTGAGAAGAAGCCGGAAGAGGGGTTCGTAGCTTCTGGAACCCTGCACTGTGGTTCTGATCGACCTACTCAGGAGCCACCACTGAGACCTGAGGACTTGGTGAAGCCTGTCCCCAGAGTCCCGCACACCAGCCACTGTGCGTGGAGACCTCTGTTGGTGAGACATCTCTCCTACAGCCCCTGCCCAGCGAGAGGCTGGGGGCCGGGCCGCCGTTCTCTCCTTGCTCACATCCCGCTTCCAAACTTCACTCTGCTGGGCTGGCCTCACTCGATCTCCAGTTAGGTTGCCCCCACCCCCACCCTCAGCATGTATGTGTGTGTGTGTGTGTGTGTGTGTGTGTGCATGTGCGTGTACGTGGGTGTGATTGCACACAGGCTGTTTCCTACACACCTACGTGCACACCTCTGCTCCCTGACTGGTAAAATCCTACACACCCTCCAAGACCCGGCCCTTCCCTGAACCCCTTCCTCTGTTCATCACTCCCTGCTGAGAGGCGTCTTGCACCTGTAGGTGCGTCTGCAGGCGCAGAGCCCCGACTGACGGCTGACAGAGCCCCTGTCCCGCCCCCATACCCTGGGCTGGTTCCTCTCCAGATCCCCAGCCCCGCAGCCAGCACGCCTCCCATCAGGGATGACGGATGCAGAGTTTTCTGTCTTATTCATTTTTCGTTATTTTTTACCACGCAGGCAACACACAGGTAACGATTCTAGTTCGTTCAAAGCAACCGTTTAACCTTTTTAAAAATGGCCCCGGTCATGCATGAGTGATGTAGAAAAATTCAAGCGTGCAGATGAATGAAAAGACCATTGAATCACCTGGAATCCGAAACGCTGTTCCCTGCAGACGCCTCTGCGGGGCTGCTGCGGCTCAAGGTTGGCTCCCTGTGTGAACTCATTCACTCCTCCGATGCCGGAGTGGGAGGTGAGATTACCATCCCAGCTGAGGCACCAGAATTTTGGGCAAGGCAGGCACACGCCCGCGGTCAGGGCCAGCTCGAAAGTGCAGGGCCCGTGGTCTGGCCGCTGGGCCTCCGTGTGCAGCGACGTCCATCTCCGCGCAGGACCGGACGCTCCCCCAACCGCCTGGCTGTCTCTCCCTAGCGCCTTCCCAGGCCTGGGCCCAGGGTTCTCTCTGGAGCCGTCACATCCCACACAGGCAGGTGAGCCCCCTCCCCCTCCCCCAGCTGGGGCACACAGGAGCTCGAGGAGGGGGCTGTGTGCACACCCCGTCTGTGGCCGGGCCCCAGGAGCCCTTCCCCGAGGCCAGGCCGCTGCTCTGCCCAGGCAGCTGGCTGAGTCAGGATTGCGACTCCCGCCACCCAGGAAAGGCCAAGCTGGCCCAGCTCAGCTTCCCAGAGGCGGGGAGGGGGGATGGGGGGGACTCTGCTCCAGGTCCTCAAGTCTGCAGCTCAGGCTGGCCCACCTGGGGTGGGGGGAGGGCCCAGCATCAAGAGGCCCCGAAAATGAGGGCGCTGCCCTCAGCCTGACACAGAAGCTGCAGGCAGTTCCATTCCAGCCAAATCCCCTCCTGTCCTCCCCGACGGTGGTGTGAATAAGCTCAGGCAAGAGGAGGTGCATCAGAGAAAGTGCCAGGTCCTCGGGTCCTCAGGGGGACGCTCAGTCCACAACCAGCCTGCCCGGGTGGGGGCGTGGCCTCTGAGCCACCCAGCGACTCCCCCTCCCAGCATCTGGGAGCTGCCCAGACAGAGGTGTGGGGCTGGCTCCGCCCTGATTCAGGGGCCACCTGCCCTGCCTTTCAGGGGCCAGACCACATGCTCAGAGCCCTTGAGTCCGATGCGTTACGTCTGAGCTTTGAAAAGAGAAATAGTCGAGGCTGGACAGGGGCAGTTTCTCAGAAACAGCAGAGGGGGCCAGAGAGTGCTCAGCCTGTATTCTGACAAGTGGAATCAGTGAAAGGGAAGACTAGGAGGCAGGAGAGGCCATGCCTGCCCCCGGAACGCTCAAGTGCAGCCCGGCTCTGCGCTCCCCGGACGCACACAGCAGCCGGAGGGCACCCCCGCCCGCCCACGTGACCCAGAGGCAGCCACAGCCGCAGCGGCTCCGTGGGGGTTCCCAGCCTCGGGTTTCCAGGGACGCACACACCGGCCCGTGCACACCAGGCCCTGTACTTTGGAGCTACTCGCTTGGCAAGGCCCGTCCAGTAGATGATACGAGGGGCGCCAGTCTGTTGTCATAGCAGACGTCCAGGCAAAGGGGGACTTGGGGGCCAGGGCACAGATGAAGCCAGGAAGGCGTCCTCAATCCGAGGCATTTGTTCTTGGCCACGAAGAGCATGGCATCCACAGGCAGGGAGGGGGCTCTGGGGCGGTCACTGAGAACTTTCCCACAGCCCTGGCATACCCGCAGCTCACTGGAGCCTTGGCCCATCTAATGCCCTAGGGCGGCCCTCCTCCTGAGCCGGGCGCCAGACCTCCACCCAGAAGGGCAGGGGCCACACTCAGGCTGGGAGGCACTCTGTTGCCGTAGTCGTGTGCCCAGCACATTTCTTCTGCTGCATCCTATGTTCATAGGGGTCACCACTCACAGGGGACCGCAGGAGACCAGGGCCAGGACCCTGGTGAGCTGTTATGGGGGAAAGCCAGGCAGCCATAGTGTGTCGGCCGTTCCCCGGGTGGACACAGGGGAGCCCCAGGGAGGCCCCAGCCAGTGGGGAGGGTTCCACGTCCCAGCCGGGGGGCCGGATCCCTGAGCCCCCCAGGCCACTCTCAGCCCCACCCGCAGCCTGGTCGCTCTTAGGGACGATGTGAATGTTCTGGATAGAGGGGGGGCCCTGACCTCCACAACCAATAGTCCCTTCCCTCGCCACTGTGCCCCGGAAGGTCCGAACCCTCCATTGCATCCAAGCCCACCAGCCAGTCCCTTTAAGGGCAGCAGTCACCTGGTGTCCATCCTCCAGGCCTGCAAAGGCAAATCCCATCCTTATCGGCAAGAAGGAGCGTGGCTTCTCAAAAGAGCCACCTGCTTTCGCAGCTAATCTGTTGTCTTCCACCGAGGAAAGCCCACGAGACCCCAGGCCTCTGTTAGTCTCCTGGGTCACGGAGTTTCGGTGGGCGGAGCTCCGCAGATAGACAGACATTCCGGATACATCTGAGACGAAGCCTTCGAAGGTGGAGGGTGGGTGAGGGCAAGCACGCCACCTGCTTCTTCCCCGGCAATCGCAGCCATAGTTCCAAATACACGTGGCTGTCAGGGCGCCAGGACCAGCTGGGAGCCAGATGCACAGGGATGTGAGAGGCACACATGGGCGCACACCTGGCATCTACGAGTGTTAGTCCACACGCAGGCCGGGCCTGAGCGTCCGAGGCCAGAGCCCCGCCCCCCAAGCCCGACCGCTCTTCCTGGACCCCCAGCCAGGCTCACACTCCAGCCGCGCCTGCTGGTTGCAGCCTCCTCCAAACCCAGTACCAAGTCGCCCGGTGTGTCCCGCGTCCGTGTCCGCTGAGCAGTTTTGCAGATTTTTGCTCCCTCGGCGGACCAGGAGCTCCCGCGAGGCAGGGCGGGTCCCGACCCCACTGCCAGCCTTGCACTTGAGAAGCATTTGAGGTATGAGTGGGCGCCGTGACACAGCCCGCCGGGGTCAAGCCAGCCTGTCAAGCAGGAAGTAGGGTCACTTTGTAAAAGCCTTTTCCTCTCCTGTGAGACAGAGAAAGAGAACCCCTGCTGTGTGACAGGTCTGCACAGACTGGTGTTCCAGAAACACCAATAAGCGACAGCTGTAAAAAAAAAAAAAAAAAGTCTCGCTTGCCCCAGCCCTCCCCCAGCTTGCCAGGAACCCCCAAAGGCCCCCCCCTGGGGGGCCTGGCCACAGCTCAGCTCCCAAGCCCCCACTGCCCACCCCTGGGGTGCCCTTGGGTCTCCCAGCCGAACACTTTTTACGTATTCTAAGCCATCAGCAAAACACGCCTCAAAATTCAGGCATCCTTTGGCAGGGAGTCCTCGCGGCAGCACCAGGCTGGGGAGACGGGACGGCCAGGACCAAGTCCCGCCATGCGACACAATGTAACGTCATACTAGAGCAAGCAAGGCAGCCATGTGCTGGCCGCCTCGTCCCCGGAGCAGGCGCTGGCTGAGGCCGGCAGGGGACGCGAACCCCGGGCGTCTGGCCACCCCGCCGGGACCCTGAGGACGGAGTGGGCGGGGCGAACAGCCAGCGGAGGAGACAGCCTCACCCCGGCCTTTTCCCATCCCCTGTCGTGCCCCGAGCAGGACGTACCTGATAGTGTGGCTTGGCCGGAACCCCGAGAAGGCCCCCAAGGATGTCCCCGAGGGGTGTCCGGCCAGGTGTTCGGTGTGGCTCTGCTGGGGCCTGGCCCTCAGGACCGGCTGCCCGAGCCATGGAGAAGGATGCCCACCTGTTCACAGGCCATCTGCGTGCTCCGCTGCCCATCTCCCCGGGCCCAGGAGGGCGGCTTCCCCTCGTCACCCACAGCCCCGACTGGCTACTGTATCGTCACCTCACAGAGCACACGAGGCGGTAGGCAGTGGCCGGCACAGGCCCCGTGGCTTGGTCCCCGCCACTGCCCAGCTCCCTGGGACCTGAGCCCCACCTCTCCGCAGGGCCCCACCGGCTGGCTTGGGCAGGACCCCAGACCCCTACCCAGGAAGCGTGTCCCTCCCTGGACGCTCCTGTCCACACCTCCGGGCCAGTGCTGACTCACTCGGCCACCTGGCTGCAAGGACAGCTGGAGGACCTGTGTTGTCAGCGAAGCACACTTGTCACCCCAGACGAAACTGGGGTCCTCTTAGGAAGGGGCGGGAAAGATCGGAGACGGCAGCGTCACCCCCCGGCCCCCGTGGGCTGCGGAGAAAAGGAGGCTGTGGCTGCGACTCCCCCAAGGACACCCGACCGGAGAGCGCAGAGCAGCCTGTCCCCACATGCTCTACAGCCGCAGCAAAGGAGAATCTGGCCAAGAGCCGCTACGGGCCACCTAACTGTGCCTTGCAGGCCCCAGCAGCCCGCCGCCGGGCCGGGAGGAAGGGTGCCCACCCACCACAGCGCCCGCTCCTGTAGGGAGGCCGCGTGGAGTAAGCACACGAGCACACAGCACACACACACTCACGTGTACATAGACACGTGCACACGCCTGTGCTTATATACACATGCATGTTCGTGCACGCACACGTACACACACACACACTGACACACAGGAATATTTGCACATGCACATGGGCACATATCCATACATGCACACATGCACAGACATGCCTATCTGCATGCATGTCGCATGCATATACTTGTGTGTACACGTGGTCAAGTCATGCTTGCACACGCGTACTCCTGCGTGTGAAGGTGTGTATACACATATATGCACACTCACACATACACACAGCATATGTACACACACACATACACACAAGGCGCATGTGCACACACATGCACACTCACACAAGGTGTGTGTGCGTGCATGTGTACACTCACATGCATACACGCGGCATGTGTACACACACACGCACTCTCACACACATACATCCATGGGGTTGTACACACATATGCACCCTTGCGCACACATACATGCGGCATGTGTACACGCACATGCACACACACACACGGTGTGTGTACACACACACACTCGCACACACATACACATGGCATGTGTGCACGCATATGCACACTCACACAATACACCCATGGGGTTGTACACACATATGCACCCTCATATGCACCCTTGCGCACACGTGTAAGCTGCCTGCCCCTAGCAACTCTGACAGCCTGCTCAAGAGCAGGCCCCGGGGCCCCAGCCCCACGCCAGGACCCCGGCTGGCCCAACCCAGGCCCCAGGCCCCCTATCACCCTTTGCAATGTTCAACCCACCCAAAGCACATCTTTTCCTAACCCCAGGCATCTGGCTGCCCGGGCATCCCTGGAAGCGGGGTGGGGGGTGGGGGCAGAGAGGCAGGAGCCTAGGCAGGAAAATCCCTGAGTAGAACCGCAGCATTTATAAAATGGGTCACTGAACAGTATTTTCCTTGTAGGTAAAGTTCCCTGAGCCTACCGCCCCAGCGGAGCCCTGAGCCTGCCCCTCCCCCACGCTGGGCCCGCAGGACGAAGGGGCTGAGAGAGGGAGGGAAGTGGGACAGAGGAGGGCAGTCTCAAGGTCACTGTGCCAGCCATCAGGCCTCCCTTCCTGGGTAGCAGGCAGGGGGGCAGCTGACAAGCAGAGCTCCTGAGAGCTGCCCCGACGTGCCGCCGTGCCGCTGACAGGTCAGGAAAGCCACACCTTCGCTCTCTCATCCCCCCCCACCTGAGCTGCCCCTCCCCTTTTTCAGGAGGTCCCTCCAGACCTCCAGGATCCACCTCAACAGCCCTCCACCCCAGAAAGTCTCTGAGGCTCCCAGAGCCCCCCCTCCTCACCTACCCTCTCCACTGGGCTGACTCCACGCAGCGGCGGGGGACGCAGGGAGTCCGCGGGTCCCCGGCACGCCAGCCTGGGCACACGGGTGCCTGCTTGGACTCTGGGAAGCTGGAGGAGCAGGGAGAAGCAGCCTCACTCCCGGAGTGGAAGCGCATGGTTGGGGCACGCCGCAGAGGCCTTCCCTTCCCCGGGGAGGGCCAGCCAGCCACCCTGAGCCCTCTGGGGGCCCCCCTCCACCTTCCTGTGTCTGGCACATGGTGTCTTGAGAAGTATTTGTTCAACGAGGACAGAGGGGTCCCGGTGCCTCCCGGTCCTAACCTGAAGGTCCCAGCCCCTTCCATCCTCAGCCTTCCTTTGCCAAGGTCCAGGACAGGGCCACCGTGGGGCAGCAAGACGCCAGTGACCCTGGGCAGTGACCCACCCCCACCGCCCCCTTCCCGCCTGCCCCTCTACATACAATTCTCTCCCACCCACCCCCACCCCCTTCCTGAGGATATTTTTTGGGTAAAATTATAGATACAGAAATGAAGGGAATGAAGCCAAATAGCAAATGGTAAAAGAAGTTCCCTCCAAGTAACAGGATTAGTGCTTATCCATAATCTCAAGTTTTCCCAGTTTAAAGAATAAAACACCTTCACCTCCTCTGCCCTGAAGAACCCCAAAGGGATGGCACAGCAGGTGATGCAATTCTCACTTCAGCCACCAGGTGGCAGGCCAAGACCACATCCACCTTCACAACCCATCACGGACTGAGCCTGGGCTGGAATGCTCTTTTCCCCCACTCACTTTGATTTCATTCCACAAATGCCCAGGGGTCACCTGGCTTTATTTGTAGCAGCCGGGATGGTCGTGCAAATATCGGGACCCCGGCCCTGGGGCAAACCTGGGTGAGGTGAATTTGACCCCCATCTGCTACAGCATTTTCTGGTGCCCCGGGCTCTGAGCCCACCATCCGTGCCACCTGGAGGCATGAGGTGTCAGCAGTGACATTGGACAGCAGAGGCCAGGGCTCACCTGGGCTCCTGCCCTCCAGTGCGGAGGGGGCCTTGGGGACCTCCTGGGGTCCCCCGGGGGCTGCCACAGACAGAGGCCACAGGTTTGGGCCCAGGGCGTGGGTGGGAGGCCCCCTCGCTTCCCCCACACTCTCTTACCTCAACCCTCCCACCTCTGCAAACCCTGCCCTCTGCGCCTGCCCCTGGCTCTGCTCCTGGGGCACCGCCCCTGCTCCGGCCAGGCCCAGCCAGCACTCTCCCCACCCTCTGCCTCGGAAGCCGCAGCAGCAGCAGACCCACAGGGGCCCGTGTCACATCAGCCAGGCCAAGAGCAGAAGGAACATCAGAACCAAGGCTGCAGCCAGGGTCACAGAGGGCACCAGGTCCGAGTCCTCGGGACCAAGGATGGCATCGTCAAGGGCACGGTGGAGGGCGGCGGGGGCACCAGACAGCTGGGTGTCCGCGACCTTCTCCCCGGGGGGCCCTGGCTGGCCCATCTGTGGGAAGGACGGGAGGGACAGGATTTCCTCTGGGAAGGGACCCTCTCTGCCTGTCCATCCCATCCCTCTGGACACAGCAGGTGACCAGAGGGCCCCGAGGTGACCCTGGGCAGTGACTCCCTAAGCCTCGGTTTACTCCCCTGTAGAACTGGGATGCCGAAGGCCACCAGGGAGGACAGGGACCAGATGAGACAGTAGTGCCTGGGCTGTTGGCATCTCCTCCCTCCCCTTTACCTTCTTTCTCGAGATGACCGAGGCTGGAAAGTCAGGTTCAGCGCCACGGCCCCCCAGACCTTTGCCCTTGTGCCAGGCGACCTGGAATGCAGCTCAGCCAGTTTCTGGGGCACGTGGAAGCCGAGGACTGGGACTCGTCTGGGGGAACTTTGTCAAACTGCAGGAGAAACTCCATCAGGGCGTGCCGGCTGCCCTGTGCCCACACAGCGGTCAGGGAGGTGGGCACCCGGTTACATCCATCTTACGGTGGGGAAAAACCAGGCTCAGAGAAGGAAGCAGCTCCCTGGAGCAGGATCCCCGAAAAGCCCCAGAGGTTGGCAGAGGCGGTCACAGCAGCCTGGGGCCTGGCCCTCAGGCTCCTCTGCACAGGGTCCGACTGTGCACCTGCTCGTTTGCAAAGCTCCAGTGCTCGGGGTCGGCCAGGGATGGAGAGTGTCCAGGAGGCGCAGGTGGTCTCCGCCCAGCCCCTCCCCGACCCCGGCCGCTCTGCAGGATGTTTACCTTCTGGCCAGCCTGGTAGGTGGCTCCCACGCCCAGGGCCTGCCGAATTCCCCAGTGCAGGCAGCGACCAGTGGCAGCTTGAGTGGACCAACTAGGGCCCCTTCCTCTGAAGAACCCACCTTGCTTGGGGCCTCCCTTGGGGAGGGACTGGAGCTGGGGGGTGGGGAAATGAGGGACCCCGCCCCTGCTGTGGGTGTGTCCTGGCCAGAGAGGGGAAGCAGAATGGGTGCTCCCACTCCCAGACCAGTGCTCTCTGCTGCCTCTGAGCGGACACTTCTGTGATGGGGGCTGGGAGAGGCTAAGGAAGAGGGGAGGGCTCTGAGTTCAAATCGACCAGGGACCTCTTGGCACCACTATGTGCACATGCTGGGTTGAGCACGGTGGGGGGGAGGGGCAGGGGAGAGGAGGAGAGCCCCAGCCCATCCCAGAGCCCAGGTCCCCAAGCAGCCCGTCTAGGGCAGCCCCAGGGGGCAGGAGGGAAGGCCCAACTCACCCAGTGAGGGGGATGGTCCGAGCACCAGAGAAACTTCCTTGGTGGAGGGAATCATTCTTTAAAGACAAAGATGGTCGTGGAATCACTAATTTAAAAGCAGACATGTTTGAAATAGCCTTAATGCCCATGACAGAAGATTCCTGAACAAACCCAGGTTATATCTCAATTGTTAAAATACAGTTACAAGACTTGTGCAACATCAACGAGAGTCACCATTTATTGGGCGCTGGATCCAAAGCCTATGTCCTTTACGGCAAGAAAATGCTTACAATACGACGCAAAAGGGTCACACGATGGTATGCACGCACAATGGGAAAACATGAAGAGCAGACGCAGGTGGGGAAAGACACGGATGCCAGCACGGTGATGAATATGGCTTTCCAGAGCCTATTCTTCCTGTGGCCCTACTAGTTGGATTTCCATAGTAAAGGGGAATTGTATCATTTATCTTTTTTAACGTTTCTCTATTTATTTTTGAGAGAGAGCAAGCATTTGCGTGCGAGCGGAAGAGAGGCAGACAGAATCCCAAGCAGGCTCCGCTCTGTCAGCACAGAGGCCAGCATGGGGCTTGATGCAACAGACCGGATGTGTGCTCAAGACCTGAGCCGAAATCAGTCCTACGCTGAACTGACTGAGCAGCCCAGGCACCCCTATATAATACCTTTTTCAAACAACTTATTGTTTTAATAGCTGGAACTTGGAAATAACCTAAATGTTCAACAACAAAGGATCAGTTGAAACGTACGTGTGGCACCACCAGCAGAACGGGGTGGGATCCAGCCCCTCCCTGGAAAAGTCCACAGGGGCATCGGGCACCAGTGACTGTCCTATTGAGGATGAAGCTTCCTGGGATATTCAGTTTCAGCGTTTCTTATCTTTGAATTTTCTCTTATTACCTGGATGATTTTCAACAAGCCCAATTTATTCCTGCAATCAAAGAAGACCAGCAACGGGGCAAGTACAAGTCTCTGTGGCCGGAGCCACCACCCACGCCCTCCGGCTGTCCGGGACGCGGCGCAGGACACTCGTCAGGACTGCACCCGACTGCACCGCGTCCCTGGAGGGGAGGCAGCGGGGCCAGCGGTGACGCAGGACACGATGTAGCACGAAGGGAGTCCAGCGAAGGCAGAGCAAAGGAGACAAGTGTTCTCCGTGTGACCTTGGCGAGTCGCTGCGCCTCTCTGGGCCTGAGGGTAGGCCGCAGTCCGCGCCCCAGGCCGGTGTCCCACTCACATCCGCACGTGGACACGGACGAATCCGCAGGGGCTCTGCCTCCAGGCCCCGCAAGTCTCTTCCTCGGGGCGCGGGGTACCCATCCTCAGGGTCAGCCCAGGGGCTCACGAGGCGCGGGCAACGCCCATTTGAAGCCCAGCCACGCCCCACATCCGCGGTCCGCGCCGCTGGAAAGCCCCAACGGAGCCCCACCCCAGCACCCGCCCCGCCCCGCCCCCGGGCTCCAGCCCCAAGAAAGCCCTGCTGGGCGCAGCACCCCGCGGCGCCCCAGGAAAGCCTGGCCGAGCCCCGTCCCCAGGCCCGCGCCCCAGGAAAGCCCGGCCGAGCCCCGCACCCCGCGGCGCCCCAGGAAAGCCCGGCCGAGCCCCGCCCCCAGGCCCGCGCCCCAGGAAAGCCCGGNNNNGGCCGCGATGCAGGAGCCGCTGCTGGGCGCCGAGGGCCCGGACTATGACACCTTCCCTGAGAAGTCGTCCGCGTCGCCGTCGCCGGGGGAGAGGACGCGAGCCGGGTGAGAGTCGCTGGGCATGGGGGCTGCGGGCGGGGGCTGGCTTCCGCCTCGGGCCTTCTCTGACCTTCCGTGAGTGTCCACCAAGGGTCCATCTGGTCGCCTCCTGCCCCAGACACCCTAGTTTTATTTAAGGAGCTGCTCCCCCCTGTACAGGGCCCAGCCCCCAGCGGGCTCAGATAAGGTGAGTGAAACCCAGAGAGGGCAAGGGGCTTGCCTAAGGTCACACAGCAAGTTTCAGCGGCAAAGCCGGCAGCAGAAACCAAGCCTCCTCTTCTAGCGAAAAGCGCTCCCTCACCCGTGTCACAGCCACGGGGATGGGCTTTGGGGATCGTCCTGGGGAATTCTCCAAGCGAAAGGGCACCAGGCTCTGGGGGCTGACAGTCTGGCCCTGAACCGGCCCTCCCCAGCGCTGCTCTCACCGCCTGAGCGGGCAGCCATTGGCTCAGGGCAGGTTCAGCAGCTGGGGGAGGAGGAACTCAAAGACCTCATCATCCTGCCCACCCCCCACCAGGGCCCCACGGAACAAGAGGGTGTTCCTGGCTACCTTTGCCGCCGTGCTGGGCAATTTCAGCTTTGGGTACGCCCTCGTCTACACGTCTCCTGTCATCCCTGCTCTGGAGCTCTCCTTGGACCCGGACCTGAGGCTGACCAAGACCCAGGCATCCTGGTTTGGGGTAAGAGCCATGCTCTGAGCTGGAGATGGACAGGGCAGGGTGAGCAGGGACCCACGAAGCTAGGGACCCCCAAAATGTCAGGCATGGGGCCCCTTCGAGGGCCCTGGTCTGCCCCCTCCCCACCCACCCCATCCACGCCGGGCTGCAGGAGGGGCAGTGGGAGAGTGAGGCCAGATGATGGCTCTGAATCAGAAGGAGGAAGTGAGAGCTGAAGGAGAAGGTGTGGGAAGGAACAAGTGTGGGGGTGTAGGCCTCCAGGTCTCCCCCCGGGGGGTTAAGGGCTCCCCAGACTGCCCCCCACCCATAGCCGGGCTGTCACAGCAGAACAGACGCCTCTCGGGTTGATGAGGGACAGGGCATCAGGTGCCGATAGAAAGAGGCACCGGCTGGGGCGAGGAGGGTCCCAGGACAGAGTGTGGGTGAGTGGAAGGGAAGGGCAGAGGCCCTGAGAGTCCCAGAATTCTAGAATTATAATCTTAGTAGCCGTAAATGTACAATGACAGCATAGTAGCTAAGATAATACCCAGTGTGTTGAGCATTTAGTATGCGCCAGGGATCTGCTGGATACTTTCCGAGAGAGCTGGTTAAGTCCTGGGCCAACCCTAAGCGTGGGGACCCCTGCCATCCCCCATAAAACAGCTAACGCAACTGAGGCTCAGATCGGCCAAGCGACGTGCCCCAGTTGCTGACCGGATCCTACTCACTCCACGCCACAGGGACTCCAAGAACCCCCAAGGCTAAACATGCCAGGGGCTTTAGGTTACAGAATCCTCCAGTCTGCTGCAGTCTCGCATCAGACGTTTAGACGCTCAGCTGAGCAAAACCACCGTGGGCACACGGCCCCACATCCTGTGCAGAGCAGGCCCCTGCCCATGGTGGCATCTCTAGTGAATGGTTACGCACATGCTGCTTGTACACGCCTGGAGACGGGAGGCTCACTACCATTCAGGGCCTGAGTCCTGAACCCCAGGAGCCCACGGTGGGCCTGGAAAAGGTGCCTCTAGGCCCTGATGGGGGGGGGCATGGCAGGAGTGCGGGGTGCCCACACACGTCTGCCGTGCACTCCTCTCCTGCAGTCCATATTCACCTTGGGCGCGGCGGCTGGGGGCCTCAGCGCCATGGTCCTCAACGATCTCCTGGGCCGGAAGCTCAGCATCATGTTCTCAGCCGTACCCTCGGCAGCTGGCTACGCACTCATGGCAGGCGCCCACAGCTTCTGGATGCTGCTGCTAGGGAGGACGCTGACGGGCTTCGCCGGGGGGCTCACAGCTGCCTGCATCCCGGTAAGGCCAGGACCGCCCACCCTGTCCCCTCGCCGCCTCAGCACTGCGCAGAGAGAGCACCGAGTACCTAAAGCCTCCTGCCCTAGAGCCAGCTGGTCAGGGGGAGGTTATATTTGCCAGGGAGCCTCAGCTTACCTCCACCAGAACAGCCCATTTCAGGGAAATCTGGCCCCACACCCCCAGTTGACCTCACTCTGGATTCCCCATAGTTCCTACCCCATTTCCTGACAATCAGGCACATTGCTCANGGCCCTGGAGGTGGCAGTTGTTCCCCCTGGGGAGCAGGGTCTACTCTGCTTCCCAACCTCAGGCTACCCATTTTCAGAGCTTCTGCCCATTGACAGGGAAATGGACTGAGTCCCCATCAGGATAAGAACCCCACCGGGAGTCCCCAATGCTCACTCTGCAAGGGCCACTCACCAGGCCACGCCTCCCGTCTTGGGCCGGGCCCAGCAGCCTAAACTTCACCGTGTCTTGCAGGTGTACGTGTCTGAGATCGCTCCCCCAGGCGTCCGTGGGGCCCTGGGGGCCACCCCCCAGCTCATGGCGGTATTCGGGTCACTGTCCCTCTACGCCCTTGGCAAGTATCATCCAGACGAGCAGCGAGCACCTCCTGTGTGCGGGCGGGGGGCGGGGGGTAACAGGGTACCGCTGCTGAGCAGATGTGGGTGGAAGGGCAGTGAGTGCGCCCCGGAACAAACCCCGAGCTGGGGGACAAGACGCTTGCTCAGCCACCACTGTGCTGTGTACCTCTAGGCAATGCCTTGCCTCTCTCTGGTCATACGTGAAGTCCATATGGAAAAGGGATCAGAGCACGTCTGCTTGAGACGGGGAGGGGGGGGGTTGGAGATGGAAGCCTGGGGCCTTGCCTGCTCAGTCTAGCCCCCCGTCACCCTGCCAAGGCCCTTGAGACCCTCCAAGGACCTTCTGCTGTGTGCTGGGCCCTGTGTTAGAGGCCAGGCAATCCCGGGAGCCCCTCCTAGTTTAGACCACAGAGGCCTGGGGCAAGCAGGGTAGGCTTCCTGTGGGAGATGGAGATGGCCCTGGGACTAGCGCTTGAGGACGGAGGAGGCTGCTCAGAGGCAGCGACAGGAGGGGACGTACGTCCAGCCTAGACGCCGGCTCCTCACCCCATCCTCGCCCGCAGGCCTCCTGCTGCCGTGGCGCTGGCTGGCTGTGGCCGGGGAAGGGCCAGTGCTCGTCATGACCGTGCTGCTCAGCTTCATGCCCAACTCCCCTCGCTTCCTGCTGTCGCGGGGCAGGGACGCGGAGGCGCTGCGGTCGCTGGCCTGGCTGCGCGGGGCCGACACTGACATCCGCTGGGAGTTCTCGCAGATCCAGGACAACGTCCAGAGACAGGTGCGGGAGGGTGGGTGCGCGGCCCTGTGTGGCCCAGCCAGCCACTGGGCCTCTCTGAGCCTTGGTCACTTGTCCTGGGGAACGGGGAAGACAGCGACCCCACCTCTAAGAATGAGGGGAAGGGGAGATGCTGCCGCCCCTGACCCAGAGCACGGGCTCCGAGCCACCGACACCTGCCTTGTCCCACCCACTCATCCAAGAGCCTGGGGCTGGGGGGCGGGGGTCCGTGGCTGGATTGCTCGGTGCACAGTGTCTTTTCCTGGAGGAAGGGAGGAGTCCAGGGCGGGGTGGGGAGCACCCTCAGCAGCAGCTCTGTGTTTCTAGAGCACCCGTGTGTCATGGGCCGAGGCCCGGAGCCCCCACGTGTACCGGCCCATCCTCATCGCTGTGCTGATGCGCTTCCTGCAGCAGCTGACGGGCATCACGCCCATCCTTGTCTACCTGCAGCCCATCTTCGAAAGCACCGCAGTCCTGCTGGTGAGACCCCGGCCCCACACCACCCCAGCTCTGTCCACGGTACCCGCAGAGGCCGTCCCTTACTGAGCACCTCGGGCCAGGGGCACATGCGCCGTGTGGAGCCCCCTGGGATCTCTCTCCACTGTTGTGCCATCCACCCCTTCTCAGAATAACAGTCGTGAGCAACCTCATGTGTTTTCAAACAGACAGGATTACTGAGGAGCCTACTGTATAGAAGTGCAGGGCCCTTGGGGGCCGTGGACCCCGGGGTTCAGAGCATCGGCCACGCCCCTCCCAGACCTCAGCTTCCGCCTCTGGAGAACGGAGATAGCAGAGAGGAGGCCTCCATCAGCCTGTCCTGGGCTCAGAGGGAGATGAGATTTAAAGATTAGTGACAGTGCAGTCCCACAAGTCGCTGTGATGCCTGGACTCTCTGCTGGCCTTTGCTCGGTGGCGGGCGTGGCCGTTGTGCCCTGGCCGAGAGGCCCCGCGGGCCCAGCTAGGTGACCAGAGGAAGCGCCCAGCACCATGGCTCAATGTGCCCATGGCTTGGCGCCTGGGCGCCCTGCAGCGCCTTGTGGGGGGGCAGGTGGGACAGGAGTGGCAGGCAGGGTCCCTCAGCTCCCGGTGGCCCCCTCCCTGCAGCCCCCGAAGGATGACGCAGCCATTGTGGGGGCCGTGAGGCTCTTCTCTGTGCTGATTGCCGCCCTCACCATGGACCTGGCTGGCCGCAAGGTTCTGCTCTTCGTCTCAGGTGAGCCCTGGCCTGCCCCCTGCCCCTGCTGACCCCTGCTGCAGCCCGCCCACGTGGCTGGGAGCTCCGGGGGGGGGGGGGTAGGCTGGTCAGACCTGCCGTGCTGGCCTTGCCCCCACTAGTGCCCAGCATGGGGCCTGGCAGTGACGAGCTGCTCCAGAAAGATCTGCTGGGGCCTGGGTGAGCAAGCGAGCCAGCTGTGAGTGGGTGTGACAGCAGCTCATGCGCAGGCAGGGTCAGAGCTCTGCAGGAAGCGTCTAGTCACTGACAGGCCATGACAGTGGCCTTGGATGAGAACTGGGCCACACAGGGCGCAGGGTGCTGGCGAAGCACCCAGCTCAGACGGTCCTGGCCCCTCCGAGGGCCACCTGTCTGTCCACAGCCACCATCATGTTTGCTGCCAACCTGACACTGGGACTGTATGTCCACTTCAGTCCAAAGCCTTTGGCTCCTAATAGCACTGTGGGCATGGAGAGTGTGCCCTTGGGGGGCACGGAGCAGCCCCTGGCCACACCCACCAGCTACCTCACCCTGGTGCCCCTGGTGGCCACCATGCTCTTCATCATGGGTAGGTGTGGCAATGACCCCAGCAGCACAGGCGGGGGTGGTGGGGAGTGGCTGGGGGGGCCGGTGGCCAGCTAGAGAGGGGCTGTCTCGGGCTTAGGTGCGGGGATGTGTAGGGCACGGGCAGGGCCGCGCTGTCCGGGTCTGGCAGGGTGGCCGGGGAGGGTTCTCTGCGGCTCAGTGGAGGCATTAGAGGCCCCGCGTCCCCTCTGTCGGCAGGCTACGCCATGGGCTGGGGGCCCATCACCTGGCTCCTCATGTCCGAGATCCTGCCCCTGAAAGCCCGCGGCGTGGCCTCGGGGCTCTGCGTGCTGGTCAGCTGGCTCACCGCCTTCGCCCTCACCAAGTCCTTCCTGCTGGTGGTGGTGAGTGCCGGGGGCTGGGCTCGGGCTTCTCGGGCACGACCTCCAAGTGCCACAGAGGTCCTCCCGGGCCAGGGCGACCACGCCCCGTGGGCCACACTTGTCCACGCGCACTTTGGGTCTCTCAGCGTGGATCTCTGCTGGACAGTGCACATCCAGCTCTGTGCGCGCGTCCCCCATGCCTCTCCTCTCTCTCTCTCGGTTCAAGCCCCTCCCAGGGCAGCTCGGCAGCGCCTGTCCTGGTGGAGGCTGTGGGTCAGGGCAAGGTTGGGGGCACCCAGAGCATGCACAGCTCCGACAGAGTGTCACAGACGAGCTTGGGGCACGGCAGGAGGGCGTGTGGGGTGTGGTCCTGGCCAGGGGCAGCGAGGGAGAGAGGTGGGGGTCTGAGCTGAGGCTGAGACCAGAGATCCAGGTCCCAGGTCCGGGCCAGGGCGGGGGAAGTCCTAGGGGCCCGGCACCACAGGGAGGCTGCCCCAGACCTCGAGGGCCTGGGGCTGGGCGGGATGACCTGCTAAAGCCCCTGTGTCTCCCACGGGGAGGCAGCGTGGAGCCCAGTGAGGCCTGCGGGCAGGCGGATAAGCAGGTGCGGGACCCCCTAGGTGCATGCTGGGGCAGGACAATGCTGGGAGCCCCTGTGTGACCGTTCCCTCCGTGTCCCCAGAATGCCTTCGGCCTCCAGGTGCCTTTCTTCTTCTTTGCTGCCATCTGCTTGGCCAACCTGCTGTTCACTGGCTGCTGCGTGCCTGAGACCAAGGGCCGGTCGCTGGAGCAGATTGAGTCCTTCTTCCGCACTGGGAGGAGGTCCTTCCTGCACTAGGCCAGGGTCCCCCCCTGGGAGGGGCCAACCACTGGACGCCGGGCCTCTGTGCTGGCCACAAGCCTGCACCCCAAGCCCAGGGGGCAGCAGCAACATGCCATCAGACGGAGCCCAGGAGGACCAGACAGAAGCAGGGCAGGCCCCCAGAGTGTGCTTCTGGCTCTGGGCAGGCAGCACCCCTGTCTAGCCTGGGCCCCAGCTCAGCCGTGTCACCTGCTCGTCGGCCAAGACCCGCTGGCAGAGGAGGCAGCCATGGGCCACAGGGGAGTACACGGCCCCGGGTCCAGGACAAGGCCCTGCTGGGTGACCCTGGGACCTCGGCCCTTACTCATGTGCGGAGGATGCCCCCGCAGAGGGCTGGACCAAGGACAGAGCCGGACAGGGCAGGAGGCGGTGGCCGGCTCCACACAGGACGTCATCATGCCATTCTGTTCTGACACTGAGTCACCACTGAGCGTCCTAACTACGGGCGGGAAGACAGATCTGCACTTCTGGAAGCTGTGGATGCCACAGAGAACATTCTGGACTCCCAGGCCAGGGCACAAAGCCCAGCACAGACACTTCCTCCTACACCTGCCCGACCTCTGGAAACGGGGCTCTGAAGTGCCCTGGTCTGTAAACCATGTTCACCCCGTCTGTAACAATAAATCAGGCTCTCGGCCCTGGAGTGGGAGGGAATGGGGTCTGTCACAGGTAGGGGAGCCCACGCAGCATCCAGGCTCGGCCAGACCCAAACTCTCAGCCAAGGCTGCCAGGGCCTAATGCCCTGGGCAAGGCCCCCTTTGTGGCCGCCCCTGACTTGGCCGCGGGGAGGCAGAGAGAAGGGGCAAGGCGGCCTGGGAGAGCCTGGTCACAGGATGGCCCCGGCGGACGGGCTCTGGCTCCTCCCGGCTGTGACTGCGACAAGCCACTTCCCTGAGGTGCTGCCAACAGGCCAGCAGCACTGAAGGTCCGCAATAAAATGGCAGTTACTCCCAGGACTAGAGGTCCCAGCCCCCTTACTCGCGGCACCAGGGAGAAGGGGGCAGGCAGAGCGCGAGCGAGCATTCAAACTACCGCCAGGCTTTATTGCTCAAACCACAAGTTAAACACGGACGGTGAACGAGGACCCCAAGAAGAGAGTCCAGACCCACCGAGGTGAGAGTGGGCCCTGGCAGCCCAGCCCCTTCTGCCACCCGGACACATGTCCCTTGCGAGGCAGCAGCCCACACGGGCGGGGGGGGACAGGATCCCCGGCTAGGGACCAGTAGGCTGCACTCACTGGGAACCTCGGGCACGTGACATGTCCATTCTTGCCTGTGACTAAGAGGTCGGAGGGCCCTCCCACCACCCACCACCCACGGGACCTGCTGACAGAATGGAGGTGCAACCTTCCTGGACACACAGCCAGCCCCTCTCCTGCAGCAGAGAGTCCCCTGCCAGCGAGGCCCCTGCAGCAGGGGCAGGAGGGCTGGGCAGAAGGGACCCCTGGGTCCCATTTCCCAGATAAGAATGAGCCAAGAGGGGCGGGCAGGGCCCTTCCTCCTCTTGGGAGGTAGACAGGTCTTGATCACAGCACACACAGCAGACACACACATCCACACCCCCCACCCGCCTGGAGAGGCCTGAAGCCCATAGCCCTTGGAACCCAGTGCTGGCTTGAGAACGGTGGTCCCAGAGGACCCCTGAAGGCACGTGTCCTGCCCGCTGGCCATGCTGCAGGGCCCGTGCTGCCCTAGGGCTCGGCCTGGCCGGCTCGCTGGAAGGCTGCGGGGAGGGGGGGGGGGGCAGGGCCCAGACCAGGATCCCTGGGCCTGGGCCAGTGAGTGCCGCTCCGCAGGGGACACTAAGAAGCCCCAGGGAGGAGAGCCCCCTCTGGGAAGCAAAGATCCGGACACAGCTGTAGGGCTGGTTTCAACAAAGTGGGGCTTGGCCGAAGCTCGGGGCTCGGAGCAGGCGTAGCTTGGGGCTGTAGGAGAAGGATGAGTGGAAGCTGGGCCCCGGACGGAGCCCTTCCCACACCAGCCCGTGTGTACCCGTCACTGCCCGGGCTCAGCCTTAGCAGCTGGGTGCCGATGGGGCTGGCGGGGCAGGCAGCGGGCTGAGGCAGAAGTGCACAGGGGGTGCAAGGAACGGTGGAGGGAGGGAGGCTGGGGTGACAGTGCACATCCCCGGCAGAGCCACTTCCTCAGCCCCCCACCTCCGACGGGCCTGGTACCTGGTGCGGACAGCTCACGGGGGTGGAGGTGGCTCTGGCCTCTGCCCAGCTCCCCAGATACCTGAAGCTCTCCGGAGACAGAGTAGAGGTCAGGCCGGCAGGGGTATGGGAGGCGGGTCGAGTTTGGCCCCACCGACTGGGCTCAGGCCACAGCCAACACGGCAGGAGCACACGGACACGTGGACAGCCCGCCCCGTGGGGCAGGGGAGAGCCTGCCCTCCCCGCTTCCTTAGCACCAGGGCCTTGGGGGTCGTCGAGGAGAACCCACGAGAAGTCTCCCGGAGTGGCCCAGTCCAAGGTTCCCGGGAACCGGGGGAGGGGCGCTCCCTAGGCAGCCGTCCGGCTGCTGCCCGGGCCCAAGGAGCATCCTGGGAGCGCTGTGGGCCCCCACGGACAGCAGAGTGGCAGGAGGGGCCTGCGCGGCGGGAGGTGGCCTCGGGCAGCAGCTGTGCTGATGGAGAGCGAGAGGAGGCTCACCCACCCATGCCCGGGCCCAGGGCGCCGTGCCTCCCAGCTCACGACGGGACCAGCGTCTCCCAAGGAAGCTCCTCCTGGCCCTGCGGCCCTGCGAGCGGTGCTGATCTGGACGCCCACTCGGCGGCCCGTGTCCAAAGGAGCCTGGCTGGCTGGGGGGGGGGGGNGGGGGGGGGGGGGGGGGGGGGGGGGTGCAGGCAGGCCCTGCTCTGCCCCAATCCTGCGGCCTGGGTCACCCCGAGGCCCGGGCTGCCGGCTGCCACCGCCCATCTCCGTGCTGCTAAGGCCCGGGGCAGGGGAGACAAATCTGGAGAGAGGGAAGGCAGAAGAGGAGTCCAGGTGTAGGGACAGGTGTAGAGGGGCTGACGGGAGCCAGGCAAGGGCTCCTCTTCCAGGCTGTCTTCCAGGGTCAATGCTCCAGGCCTCATCCCTGCGGGACGTGCTCACACAGAGTCCGAGGGGTGAGCAGGAGGGAGCGGGTCACCCGACCTGCCTCACAGCTCTCCCTCCAGGGTGTCGGTGAGCTTCTCCTCATCCGCCTGCTGCTTCTGCTGCTGGATCCTGGCGTAGGAGATGGCATCGCCCCTGGGGAGGGAGGGAGTCAGCAGCACCTGGCACCCAACCCTCCCACCCACCAGCAGACACCTGGCTCGTGACTGAGGCACAACCTAGGGACACCCTACTGGGCATCTGGTGCCCCCAGAGACCCCACTGCTAGGATGGCAGGCGTGTCACCTCTAAGAGCAGCACAGGCTGCCCGGGCTCTGAGGCACGGCGGCAACTGGCTGGGATGCCAGGCGTGGGCGCTGGACGCAGACCTGCCGTCCCCACAGCCAGGCCACCAGGAAGTCCACAAACCCGCTTGCCCTCATTCCCTTCAGAGGCCAACACCCTGGGGACAGCCGCTGTGCCTGTTCCCACAAATGGCCAGCAGGGGTCCCTCTCGGACCTTCCGCATGGAGAGCCTTCAGGAGGCGGGAAGTAAGCATCCCTCCCAGGGGCTGGGAGTGGCAAACGCACTTTTTGCCCAGAGCCGAGAGTCCGTACAGCACCCCGGTGGCGAAGGCGATGGCGTTACCCAGCAGCGTGGTCAGGGTCAGGCTGATGACGATGGGGACGATGGCCATCCTAGGAGAGAAGGGCAGGTCAAGGCGGCGCCCCTGCCCTGCGGCTGCCACGGGACTTCCTGGCTCCCCGGACTACTCCCGGCCCCTTCCCAGAGAACCAGGTACAGGAAGGGTCCCCAGAAATCAGTGCAGACACAAGGTCACAGCCAGGCCTTAGACCCCCGCACGCTTGTCTGCGAAGTTCTCTGTACTCTGAGGAGAGGACCCAAGCCCTCCTCAGACCTGTGAAGGGTCTGTGCTACCCACGCTAAAACAGCACAGGGATCGTGGATCAGGCCGACGGGGAAATCTCCCGGCGGCGGTTCACCCCCAGCGCCTGCGACGGGGCAGGTCCCCGAACTCCTCCCGTGGGAACTACACAACGTAGTGTCTGGAACAGCATCAGCACCAAATAAACGTTGGCACTTCGTGGTGCAGTGAAACCAGCCCTACCTCAACAAGAGAGATCCTGAAGCACAAAAAGCGTAAGGCAAGGGGTTTCCTCCCTGCGCGCTCGCGTCCCCAGAGCCGCAGCATTGGGTCCCAGCCACGACTGGGCGCCACCTGGTGGCAGGGTGTCTGGGCTTGAGAGTCCATGGGGCTGACGCTAGATTCTGGCCGGGATTTCCAGACCAGCGGCAGTGACCAGGGTCGACGAGGCCGGGAAGACACCGCAGCTGGGGGACCAGCACTCTGTCCTGGCGCTGCCCTGGGCGGGGCCGTCTGGCCCGCGGCGTCCCCTGGCCACGCACACCCCGCACTCAGAGGTGAACACTGGGCGCCAGAGGGGCCAGCTGACGTCCACCTGCCTCTCTACTCAGGCGGGACGTGTGACCAGGAGGCTTTACCGTGGTTACAAAACCTCTAAGTGGTAAGAGAATAATGGAAATTACAAGGGGGAAAAAAAGACCATGGGGAAAACCTTCTGGCAAAACAAAATTAAAGGCAAACCGGCTGGAAAAGTCTGCAGGAAATACAACAAAGGATTAAGAAATCTCCTCTCGGGGTGCCTGGGTGGCTTNAAAATATATATATTAAAAAAAGAAATCTACTCTCTAGGAAACCTATAACTTGCTAAGTAAAACATTAAGATGCCAATAAGTAAAACATAAACTAGAATGTTTTCGACGGAGAAAATGCACAATTAGGAAACATCTGGAAAAATATGTCACCTCTTGTCAGACACGAGACACATGCAGCACTGACAGGGTGGAGCGAGGCGGACACGCTCATCGCCTCTTTGGAAAGCAGTTCAATCACACACTGAAGTTTCATCGACGACGAATCTATGACCTAACAATTCCAGCCCAAGGCGAAATAAATATACCCTAAGGAAAGCACCACAGGAAAAGTTGTGCGCTTTTTGCTATTTACTACGGCTTTGTTTAATTTGTACCACTGTTTACAAATGAAGAAAGCAGGACACACGCAGTGGAATAAATATTCCCGTCAGTAAAAGTCATCTTACACAGTCTCTGTGGTGACCCTGAAAATGGTTTTTTTGTTTTAAATTTTGTTTTAAATTTATTTCTGAAAGAGAGAGACAGTGTGAGCAGGGGAAGGTCAGAGAGAGAGGGAGACACAGAATCCGAAACAGGCTCCAGGCTCCAAGCTAGCTGTCAGCACAGAGCCTGACGCGGGACTCGAACCCACGAACCATGAGATCATGACCTGAGCCGAAGTCGGACACTTAACCTACTGAGCCCCCCAGGCGCCCCAAAATGTTTATGTCACGACAGTGAGGGAAAAACAGCAGGACACACATTTACTGATAATGGTCATACCTGTGTAAGAAACAAGTTTAAGAAACCTGCGGGGGCGCCTGGGGGGCTCAGTCAGTTGAGCGTCTGACTCTTGATTTCGGTTAAGGTCGATCTCACGGTTCGTGCATCAAGCCCTGCGTCGGGCTCTGTGGAGACAGTGTGGAACCTGCTTGGGATTCTCTCTCTCCCTCTCTCTGCCCCTCCCCTGTTCGTTCTCTCTCTCTTTCTCTCAAAATAAATAAATAAACTTAAAGAAAACTATTGGGCGCCTGGGTGATTCATTTGATTAAGCATCCGACTCTTGATTCCAGCTCGGGTCATACCTCACAGTTTGTGAGATCCAGGCCCGCGCTGGGCTCTGTGCTGACAGCACCGAGCCTGCTTGGGATTCTTTCTCTCCCTCTCTGCCTCTAATTCTCTCTCTCAAAATAAATAAATAAACTTTAAGAAAATGTTTAAAAAAGGTTTTTTTATGGACAGATATGTACCAAAATGTTTCAACCAGTAAAGCTTTAACATTTTCCAAATATTTTTTAATAAGTGTATATTACTAGCAGTATTTTTAAAATACATTTAAAAAGCACAGATCAAGGCAAGGGACATGACGACAGGTGCTACCCTGTGAGGGTGTGTTCCTCTGTGGTTTAGACCCAGTGGGAAGTGGTTCTAGAACAGAATGTGCATCTCGTGCTGTCAAAACCACTGGCCTCCACAAGGGGAAAAAAACCCCGGAATAAAGATCTCTGTATTNAGAGAGAGAGAGAGAGAGAGAGAGGGAGAGAGGGAGAATCCCAAGCAGGCTCCGTGCTGTCAACACAGAGCCTGATGTCGGGCTCAAACTCACAAAACCATGAGATCATGACCTGAGCCGAAATCAATAGCAGGAATCTTAACTGACTGAGCCCCCCAGGGACCCCAAGATCACCGCATTTATTTCTAAAGATCACCTAAATCATAGCAACCACTGCCGTCGCTGTGAGAAGCTACGAAGGGCCTCCTATGCACCAGCACTGTTCTAGAAGCTTCTGTGTATTAGACACACCCTGAAATTCATTCAACCTCATGACTCAGCCGGACAGTGCTACATACTGAATCTGTTGTCAGAACTAGGAAAATCAAAGGGGAGCACTCTGGCCAGTTAATATTTTCTGTTCTGCAACCTGCCTGCATGTCAGGCCATTCGGATGGACCGCTCTAGAAAGGCTGCACGGAAGTACATCTGCGCCCCACCAGAGTCGCTTTAACAACTCCCGAATGATGGGCCAAAGGTCCGGGCACTGCTCACTTTTCTCCATCACCCGCGGGGCTGCAGGGCACTCGTCATCCGGCTGTGGGCTCACTCCCTCAGGCGCAGCGTCCCTGGGTCACGCACTGAACCCATCGCCGGAGGGCTGTGCACAAAGCTGTCGTGGCCTCCGCCTCCCCGAGACTCCCCCTCGCTCCGGCCACTAGCCATCTCCTGCCCTTCAGGTCCCTGAGCTTTGGGAACCGGAGTGGGTGGGGGGGGGAGGGTTATGCCCCGCGCCATCCAGCCCTGCCCGGGCCCCTCACCCGCAGTAGAAGACAGCCTTCTGCCAGGAGCGCAGCCGGTCCACCTTCTCCGCCACCGTGTTGGCAAAGTCGACGAACTGGCAGCAGAAGGGCGCCTCACAGAGCAGCAGGATGAAGGCGTTCATGCTGGAGGGCAGGGAGAGAGGGCAGTGGGCTGACCAGCTGGGGGTGGGGGACCCCAACGCCCACCGGAGTGCTGCTGCCCCTCCCCCGCCATCTCTCTCTCGGCGCCTCTGCTCAACCCGTCCCCCACCCGAAGACCAGGCTGTTCCCTTCACCCCTTCTGTCTCAGAAGGAAGAAGGCAGCCCCCCTGCCCTGCAGCTGGAAGCATGCAGGAGGAGTTCCTCCTCACTGGGCGCTTTGCAGAGAGCCGGCGGCCACTCGGCCACCAGCTGAACCGCCACCGTCACCAACATCGCTGTCAGCGCTGGGCAAGCTGTGTCCCCAGCAGCGGCTCCACTGTCAGGACAGGACGGCCAGGAGGGGGTCAGTGGGTCCACAACAGTCACTGAGGGCTGAGCTCTGGGGCGCCCCACAGGGAGGGGGGAGCTGAGCAGGCCCCTCTGTGTAGTACCCTGCCCCTCCTTCCCGCTGGGGACAGCTAAGCCACGGGGACAGGCTGAGGGGGTCTGCTCCAGTCTTTGTTCTCTGCGGCTGGGTCACAGTCACAGACACCGGGCCCTCAAAGAAAGCCTGCGTCCACCCCAAGCCTCAGAAGAGAGTACCCTCATTACCCACTTGTGACAGAAACCCAGGCTGAGGTGCCCCAGGAGCCCAGAGCAGGGACTCTGCACAACTCAAGTCCCCTGGACCCCCACCCTTCCAACAGGATCAGTCCCCCCTTCCCGCCCCCACTTCCAACAGGATCAGCCCTTCCCCCAACAGCAGGCACGCAGGGAGCTCATCTGGGGCCTTCCGCCCCCTGGTCCCGCACCAGCTCTAACCTGCCCTGTCTGTGGCTTGCCCACCTCTGGCCTGGGGCCCCTGAGCCCAGCCCCTGCCTCTGATCCCACCAGACGCTAAGCCTCCAACTTGGTCTTCGAGCAGCCCTGATGGCCCCCAAGCTCCCACAGGCCAGGCCCGTGGCAGTGGACATAGCGCCTGCAGGGTCTCACTCAGCGGACACGCAGGAGACATTTGTGACCGCAGCCCTAAACCTAATAAAGGCCTGGGTGAGCGTCCCCCTGGCCCGGCCCTGCTGAGAATCAGGACGAGCGAACACGGCAGGGTGTAAGGGAGGTGACGACCTGCGTGGCGACCAGAAGTCACGGGGCTACTCACATCATCCACACGCCAGCCGCGATGTTCAGGGGGTGGATGGTGACGCAGTTGAAGAGGCCCGAGATGGCACAGGCTTGAAAGCAGACAAGGGCAGGAATTAGCAGGGAGACAGGGACAGACCCCTTCTGCCGCCCAGCACTCGCCTCCCCCCACAGCACTCTGCCGTCTGACACACGCGAGGCCACTGTCAGTGCCCCACGTCGTGGGTGAAGACCAGACTGGGAGAGGTGAGGTGGCGCGGCAAGGGTGCAGCTGGCTGCGAGGACCCCTCGCCCTCTCTCCAGTCCAGGGCTCGGAGGGCCGGCCTCCGCACCCCAGCTGTACTGAGACCCACCGCAAGGTATCGGGCATGAAAAGAGAGGAGGTTCTCAAGGGCTCGGGCCCAGGCAGGCGCCACCACTCACAGGGCCGCCCACGCAAGGCCTCTGACGCCAAGAACGTGGCTTGGGTTTCGGCTGGGACAAGGGCGGCCCCTCTTGGAACAGAAATGCGCACCGGGAAGACCTGGGTCACGATCCCAGCTGCGATGTGCACAGCAGCCGAGGAGGCCTGGGGGGTTCTTGTCACTTTTTTAGACCTGTTTTGTCCCCTGCACACAGGCAAATGCCACAGCCCGGCCCGGCCACCTCTGAAATACCAGGCCCTGGAAGTGGCTTCTCCGTGACTGTGGAGGCTCGCCCAGCTCCCGGCTGCCCCCAAGTGCAAGGTGCGCCACCCTCCCCTCCGCTTCTCCCTACAGCCGGCAGCCGGGCTTCCCCCAGCCATTGCCCAGGCACTGGCTCCCAGCTGGCAGCGAGCCCCTGCCCAGGGCCACAGCTGGGGTGGGGCGGGAAGCTGGGCCCTCAGGCAACTTGGCAACAGGTTCATTAAACTTGCAGCAGCTCGAAGGCACCTGATCCCGACTGGGCCTGGAATTCCGCTGTTTTCCCAGGTAACCCTATGCAGGCCGCAGGGGGTGGCACAGGACACAGCCAGATGAAGTGAGCCCAGACCGCAGGGGGACTGCCCTGGCTTGGCCTCAAGGTCTCCTAGAGCGACAGAGCTACTTTCTATCTACTGGCGGCACTCAGCCTGGACACGTCACATAAGCCTCCAGGCAGCAAGGTTCCCTGGAGCCACAGACCACAGATGTGAGTGCGTGCCAGCCGACAATACTGCTCCTGCCTGGCTCTCAGCTGTGCCTCGTCTCCCCCAGCAGCCTGCCCGCCGCCCCTGCCGGGTCAGTATTTCTCCTCCAGCTCTGGAGGTGGTGGGCTCCAATAGCCCACCTTAGGGGAGGACCAGGTTTCAACCCAGAAAGAAGGCTCCAGCCAGGAGTCCTTTCACCATCAGCCTGGAGGGTGGCTCACCCCTTGGAGCTCCCGATGTTCTTGCTAAAGTGACCAGCCGGAAACACAGCCCTTATTTAAATTCCTGTTTCATCCCTAAAACTTTTTTAAAGATTTTATTTTTACGTAATCTCTACACCCAAAGTGGGGCTTGAACTCACAACTCTGAGATCAAGAGTCGCACGCTCTGCTGACTAAGCCAGCTAGGCGCCCCTCATCCCTAAAACTCTCGTGTGCCTTGCACCTCGCCCTGCGATATCCTATTTGGCATCTGCAAACAATCACCTCATCTCCCTCCCAGTATCCAGGTGAAACCCACATTTCAGGGCGAGGAAACAAGTTTCTCCTGACATTTCTTCTGTAGTAGCCCCAACACCGTGAACTCCTGGGGCGGCCCAGTTACCCCACTTTGAGGAGGACGGGAGACCAGGGTTAACCAGGGAGTCAGCAGGGCTGCTGAATCCAAGACAGAGGGAGGGTAGGGGCCCAGAAGCCACAGACAGAACCTTTCCTTTCTCCACCGCTGAGCCCGTCACTCCCTACAGGACCCCCACTCTGGTCTGCAAGGAAAACAGCTAACCACACTTGAGAGGATCCCATCTGAGGCCTGACCTCGAGCCACCCGTCTCTCCTACAAAGTCAAAAAGCATGCTTTGCTCTGATGGCAGTGGCAGGGATTCAGGGGCCTTTTTGGGGGTCTGTGGAAGGGCCTGTCCCATCGTCACCTCTGGATAAGGGCGTGCCCTGTCTGAACAGTACACCTCTAACCCTGCGCCCCTGACCTTCCTCCCAGCATCCAGCCACCTGGAACGGCTGTGGGACAGGAAGGGGACCCTGAGCGCTGTTCCCTCCAGCAGTCTTGATCAGGGTCTGCCGAGCCCCAGCCCTCTATGCCAGGCGGGCACTGTCCAAACCCACTCCAGCGATTCCCAAAGTCGAGGACCAGACGCGGATTTGCCTTTGGAAGACCTGCCACATGAGCTTCATTTCACTCCTGCAAGAGGGCTGCCNCGCGCCCCGCAGACCCCCGCCCCACCACCCCTCCCCGCGGGGGCGCGCCGGAGGGGCGGGGCCGGACACGCATGCGCGGTGGGCGGCGGGGCCGACCCCTCCCCCGGGCCGGGTACTCACAGACGGCCCCCAGCACTCCCGACAGGCGACACAGCCAGCGGTACCACCACGTCATGCCCTCCTCCTGCGCGGGCGGCGCGGAGCTGACGGACGCTGTCGACGTCCCGCCCGAGCCACTCATGGTGCCGCTGTCTAGCGCAGCCCGCCGCCCTCACAAAGGGCTCCGGAGCCGGCCGCGTCGGCCCGGCGCGCTGCCTTGTGGGAGAGGCGGCCGCTCATTAGCATAGGGGGCGGGGCTCGCAGGACGGTGGAGTGGTGCGCCGAGGGTCTCGCGCCGATTAGCATGGGGGGCGGGGCCTGGCGGCCCCGGCCCTCCCCCAAAGGTCACATCCTCCCACGTGGACTAGCACAGGGGCGGGGCCCGGCAGAGAATTAACAGGCGCGCCCCCGTGGGGGCCCCTTCTTGACCCCTCGCTCCCTCCCTCGTCCCTCGTCCCTGGGCGGAGAAGAGGAAGACCACCCGGGGTGGCGTGGGGCTTGCTCAGCTCAGGACTGGGCCTAGAGCCCTACCGCTGCCAGGGAATCCCGGCAATGCCGTGCGGTGGGTTTCCAAGCCAGACTGGACAGGTGTGTGAAGAAAAACGCTACTCAGCCTGCACATTCCGTTTATTGGTACGGGGGGACTGGAGACTGCCTTTCGAGAAAGTTCAGAACCTGCCTCCCACTGCCTAGCCTTTTGCATGTTGGAGGAGGCCCTAAAGGAGATACTTGTGATTGGACGGAATTCAAATTGGAAAGCACTTAGAGACCAGAATCAACCCTCTGGGGCTCGCCAGGCGCCTAACAGGTGCTCATAAATGTCAAGTTCCTTCCTTTCCCTTCCAGGACCTGGAAGAGGCATCCCACTGTGCGCACAGGTCACTGGAGGTTTGTGCTTGGAGAGGAAGCTAGGGTACGGCCCAGCCAGGCTCCTGCACTCTAGATCGGAGGGTCCAGTACAGGCCCCTCAGGCTCGCGCCCGCCTCCATGAAGCCCTGGCTAAACTCCATCTCAGCCTGGCTTCCCTCGGACTCCCAGTAGAGTGCCTGCTGCCCACGGAATGTCATCCTCTTCAGGCTGTGGATGTCCCGGATCTGAGGGGAAAGAGGCAGCCCCAGAGGGCCGGCCAAAAATGGTAGCTAGCATTTATGGTGCCTTTAATATACAAGGGATCATACACTCAGGGTCACACACTTAATCCTCACACAACAAGCCTGTCAGGAAGACACTACTATTCTACCCAGGAAACAGGTTCAGAGAAGTTGTACTACTTCCCAAGGACACACAGAGTGTGAGAGATGGGTTCAGAGCCCAGGTCTGTCTGATTCCAGAAGCCATCCCCAGGGACAGCTGTCTAGACTCATAGCAAAAGTCAGCCCATTCCTGTCACCATCATGGTAGCCTTACCAAGATGTAGCTGGCATCAGTTCCTGTGCCCATGCTGGTGGCCAGGGCATGGATAGCAATCCGGGCCCGTGGAGCCACATTGATGAAGATGCGGCAGCCCCCCAGGTTCCTCCCATCTGGACTCATCGAGGGGCTCACGATTTCACCCCAGGGTCCAAAGAGCTGCGTGTCACACTCTGCAGAGGGGAGCAGGTGGATGGGCTGGGTGTGGACAGCAGCCCCTGGAAAGTCCACTAACGCCAAAGGCCAGGGCAGCTCACAGCCGGGGAGCAGTGAAGGGGGGGGGCAATATGGCGTTGTGGTCACGCCCAGGTCTCCACCAGAGGAACCCTCACCGAACACCACCTCTACCACTGTATGCTGTGTGACCCTAAGTGAAGGCTTTAAGTGCACTGAGCTTCAGCTCCTTCCTCTGCAAAGTGAAAGTAACAATAGCACATGCTGCCAGAACAGTTTGTAGGAGGATTCAAAGGCACACGTGCAAAAAGCTTAACACTGAACCTGTCACAAAAGCCATTGCCATTAGGAGCCCATGGGACCCTGCGTGCCTGGGCCCCTGGTGAGGCAAGAGCCCATGTGCAGGAGGCCAGGAAGAATGGAGCCTGAGAAGGGGCAGTCAGCCCTTGAGCACTCAATGCCTGTGCTCAGGCACCAGCAAGCTACTCACTGAGGGGCAGGAGGCGGGGGAAATCTCTGTAGAGGTGAAGCCTGGGGGGCCAGAAGCCTCTGGAGCTGGCTAGGGAAGCCACCTTCAGCCAGCTTGGGCTATTGGGAGAGTGCAAGTCCCCTGAGGCCTCCAGGAGGGCTACTGGAAGACACTAATGGGGCCATGGGATGCTATCCTTTACGTGTGTGTGTGCGCGCGTGCACTCACACGTGCAAGCACGCGTGCACACACCAGCTCTGTGGGGGCCGCGCAGAGTACGCTGCATGGGAACAGGGCTGGGGGAAAGCTCTCACAGAGGACCTTTAAGGGTCTTGAAGGACATGAGTGCCGGGGCAGGGGGCCAAGGTGGCGACCCACACCCACCCATTGTCGCCGCAGGGGCCCAGCGAGGAAGGGATGCAGCACACATCTCAGGACCTCGTCCTGGCGCGGGAAGCTGGTGGTGCCCCCCTCCATGTCAGTCAGCAGCCCCATCGGCAGCAGAGACCGCCCAGCCACCCCACAGGGGTGCAGGGGGAGGCTCTGCCATACCTCTGTGGGAGGTCCCCAGGGCAGGCTGGCTCCAGTACCGCAGCGAAATGCCACCTTCCAGCCACACACGGCGCTGCCTCACCACAAGTGTGTTGGTTTTGGGGCTGAAAGTCATGCCCGCCAGTTTCCCGCACATCTTCCTCCATGTGAGCCTGCCCCAAAGCAGCAACATGTCCCCTAGGAAGTGGCAGTGCGGTGAGGGTCCAGCAACCCCTGCTCCGGGTGGGCAGCACAGCAGCCCTGGCATAGACTGAGCTGAGATCGGGTCCCAACCCTCCCACTTGTGGCTCTGTGGCTCTAAGTCACTGGACACAGCCTCCGTTTCCTCATCTGTAGAAGGGGGACAATCCCACGGCACTCTCGAGGTGGCCATGATGATTATTGGTGGGGGCGGGGGAGATGCATGTGGCACGTCCTACCGGGAACCAGGCAGGCTGGAGTCCTGCTCACCAGTGCCCGTAGGACCCACGCCAAGACCAGAGGTGCACACGGCCCTAGACATACCAGCACTGCAGTTGAGGGAACTCTCGAGGACTTGAAGGGTCACCACCTCACCCAGGGGCCGCCCGATGGCCACTGCACAGTCAGCCTGCCCTGCGCCTCGCATGTCAATGGTTCCCGTTGGCTCAAGGAGCTGCCGGCCACAGACGCCTGGAAAGGAGGCGGGAGCACAGGAGAACAGAGCTTCAGGGCGGGGGGTTCCCCGCAGGCGGCCCTGGGGGGCTTTCCATGCTGGGTAGGAGCCTGGGAGGCGGGGTGGCTGACATCCTCTTAGGCCCAGCTGGAAGCATTCTTAGATCAGGGACGGGGCTGCGTGGATCCAGTCGTCACCATCCAGGGCACAGAGCCACTTCCTCCCATGGGAGGGAGGCAGTGTGGACAGTAGCACATGGCCTTGAGTCCCACAGACCTGGGCCCGATTCTGGGAAACTTCATGTTCGTGATAACGAAAGTGAGCTTGTGCTCCGCGGGCAGAAGCAAAGCGGAAGGGAGAGGGCCAGCCTGGGGCCCCACCTCCCAAGCCCATGCTTTCAGCCCCGCCGCACCCAAGTGCTGCTTTGCAGGACAATCCCCGGAGGTCCCCACAAGGAGCCAGTCCCAGCTCTCGCAGGTGGAGATGCCTCTGCCCACCCCTCCCGCAGCCAGCCAGATAGATGCCCAGACAGGAAGGTTCAAGAACATAACTGGACTCAGCGGTGCTTTCCTGGGGCCCAGGTAGAAGCCCCTGAAGCGGGGGCGCTGGGGAGGGGAGGTGGGCCTGGGGCTGGGGCTGCTCCGGAGAAGCACCAGCAGTGACTTCCTCGTGGGGCGCAGGGCTGGGGGTCCCCTGCCCAGCACAGGGCCCGGCCCAGCAGCCACGCACCGTGGCTGGCTTGGGCAAGTGCTGGCAGAAGCTGGCTGGCACCGGCGCCTGGGCCCAGGGTCCAAGGCAGGCATCATGCCGGCGCTGGGTGCCATCCCCACAGGAGACAGAGCACTGCCAGGAGACAAGAGAGAGATTGAGGCTGACCTTGCCAGAGGGCATCGAGGGCAGTGGTGACCACTGGCCAGGCATGATCTGATCTCATCTTTGCACAGCCCAGACAGCGAGCACATGCCTCCATTCCACAGGTGAGGAGACTGAGGCTCAGAGAGGTTACCTTGCTCGGTCCCTGCACCAGCACCCACCCTGCCCTCCCGGCCTGCACTGCCCTCGTCTGAGCTCTCGTTTCCACCGGGAGCCGATGCACAGAGTCCTTGTTACCAATGCTGGCGGTGGCTGTCTGCCTTGCCTCCGCTCCCCGTCCCCACCATGAGCTAGCTCCTCCAGCGGGACACCTGAGCCTATTTACTGTTGCCTTTCCACTACCTTGCGAGGTGATGGTACGAGAAAGGCAAAAATGAAGAACTGAGTTACTTTCCGCTTCGTGTCCTGGTGTCTCCAGGACTCGGTCCAGATCTGCCCCTCAGGTCTCCAGGCCTTGCTATGTCTTCTTTCTCTTGGTGCCGCGACTACTTCCTCCCTCCCACTCGCCCCCTTCCTTTCAGGGGATCACAATGAATCAAAGCCCGCAGGGTCCCCGTGTGTGAGGACCCCAGCCGATGCATGCCCCAGGGCCCGCTGCCCCGCTCACCTCTGTCCAGGTGCTGACATGCCACCGGTAGGTGCAGTCGGCAGTGACGCAGGGAATGCTGGTCCGTGGTCGCACCAAAGCCGCACAGGCCGCCCCGTCCACCTCGAGGTCCTGGCCTTGGTTGAACTGCACGCAGACCACGGAGCGCGTGGCAGTGCCAAGGCCACAGCTGGCTGAGCACGGGCCAAGGGACACGATTTTCCACCTACAAGAACAAAAGACCCCAGGGTGCGGCTCTGAGCCCGGGGAGGGTGGGGCCTTCCCAGTGAAGGGCTCACGGATCCTCAGTTATCCAAGTAACGGGGACCATGGTGGAAAGATGCCCCCAGATAAGGGAGAACAAATCTCAACATTGGTCGGTCCTGCCCGTGTTGATCTGTAATTACCCTCAGCACCGCCTTGGCACCACTGACATTTGGGGCCGACGGTTCTGTCGGATGCAGCGTAGGAAGTTCAACAGCACCCCGGACTCCATCTACTCACTAGATGCCAATAGCAACCCCCTTCCCTAGTCATGGCACTGAAAATGTGTCTAGACATCTGATTCGAAGGGGCACGTGCACCCCAATGTTTACAGCAGCGCTATCAACAATAGCCCAAGTATGGAAAGAGCCCAAGTATCTGTCGACAGATGAATAGATAAAGAAGATGTGGTTAATATACACAATGGAGTATTACTCGTCGATGACAAAGAATGAAATCTTGCCATTTGCAACAACATGAATGGAACTGAAGTGTATTACACTAAGCGAAATAAGTCAGACAGAAAAAGACAAATATCATAGGACTCCACTCATCTGTGGAATTTGAGAAACTTAACAGATGAACTTAGGGGCAGGGAAGCAAAAATAAGATAGAAACAGAGAAGGAGGCAAACCATAAGAGACTCTTAAATACAGTGAACAAACTGAGGGTTGATGGGGGTGGGAGACTGGGGATGTGGGGAAAATGGGTGATGGCCATTGAGGAGGCCACTTGTTGGGATGAGCACTGGGTGTGGAATGTAAGAAATGAATCACGGGAACTTACTCTGGACTACACGGTACGTTAGCTAGCTTGAGAATAAAAAAAAAAAAAAAAAGAACCAAGGCAGGGCTCCTGGGGGCTCAGCTGGTTAAGCGTCTGACTCTTGGTCTCTGCTCAAGTCAAGTTTTCACGGCTCATGAGTTCGTTTGAGCCCCTTGTCAGGCTCCAAGATGACTGCACAGGGCCTGCTTGGAATTCTCTCTCTCCCTCTCTCTCTCTGCCCCTCCCCTGCTTGTGCTCTCTTTCTCTCTCTCTCTCTCTCTTTCTCTCTCTCTGTCAAAATAAGTAAAGAAAAGCTTAAAAAGAAAAAAAAAGAAAGAAATAGAACGAAAATAAAATGTCTCTAGACATTACCATATGCCCATTGGGAGGCGGAATCACCCCTGGTTGAGAAACAGACAGAGAAACAGAAAAATAAAGTGCTAGGGAGCAGCACTTGTGTAAAGAAGCAGCACATTCTACAAAGAAGAATGAGGCAGAGCCGAGAGTCACGGGGTGGGCTGGGTGTGCCACTCCGAAGTGGTGCTCAGGGAGGACTCCCGCCCCTCTGCTGCGGTGCTTTGAGCAGAGCCTGGACGAAAGGATATCCAGAGAAGAGCCGTGCTGGCGGCAGGAAGGGGCCCCAGCAGCCCTGAGGAGCACCTGTTCTAGGATATCAAGGAGGATGTGGCTCCAGCGACAGCTGGGGAACAGCCAGTGCTCACGGGTGTGTGAAATGGCCATGGAAGTCCCAGATAGGTTCCCACACAAATGACGGGGCTGCTCAGCCAAGGGATTTTAGCTCCAGCCAAGAGACACCGGTGTGGGGGGTAAATGGACCTTAAGGCTACGGTACTTAAAACAATCTGATGCGGGATCGCAAAGATTAGAAGCTGGTAGAAAGCCCCATGGATCCCATCACGCACAAGGGTCTAGAACGTGATAAAGATGCCGCCCGGGGGAAATCCAGGGGGTGATTCGGAGAAATAAAGTGTGCTCCCGACTTTGCAACAGACCCCAAAGAAATCGCAGGTGAGCTAAGGGTTAAGTGAAATCATTCTTATCTGTAACGGCGGGCGTATTTCTTTAAAGCCAAGGAGACGGACAGGAAGGAAACAGGGCTATAGAGCGCATCTGTTAGATCAGTGGGACACGGCGTCTGTTCTGGGCGACACAGGAAAGCGGTTCACTAGTAAAAACGCAAAGCTACAAAGAAGCAGAGGTGCAAGCAGGGCGAACAAACAAGGTCACTGTCGTACCTTCCCCGTCAGGCTCCGACCCCACCTCCGACCCCATCTCCGGACCTCGCTGGCCGGGGCTACTCCGGCCCGTGCCCTGCCAGGACCAGCCTCGGACTCCGCTTCAACGCTGCCCCCTCCCGGAGAAGCCCCCCACCCTCCCCACACCCACACCCCACGGGCACGCCGCGTGCGTTTTGTGGGACCGCCGCCTCGGACGCCTGGTGCAGCCTGCCGGCCGGCCTGCCTCCCAAGCACCGTCTCCTGCGCCAGAGCCGCCCTTTGAGCCCCACGCGACCGGCCCGGCATCCACACACTCCGGGACCTCGGGCGGCTTGCTGGACACCTTGGGGCCGCTGACCTGGGCGGGCAGGGCTCCGGATTGCACGTCTCCTGCTGCTCCGGGCGAGGCAGCCGCTGGCACTGGGTATCCGGCAAGATCTCCTCATCCTGGTCCTCCCCGTGGGCCCGTGCGCAATACGGGATCCTCCGCACAACCCCTCCTCCACAGCTCACGCTGCAGGCTGCCAGCTTGTACCGCCACCTGGGGCAAACGGGAGTCAGAGGGGACCCAGAGAAGCAGGCCCCACTTCCCCAGACCGGGAAGGGCCTGGCAAGGTCCCTTCTCCGAGGGTCACCTTTACACCTCCACCCAGAGGCTGGGCCCAGTGGACAGAAAACAGGCAGAAGAGCCCATTTTACAGAATGGAAAGCAAAGGGCAAACCGATGTGTTCAAAGGACAGTGGGGGAGAGGCAGGGCACCCAAGGGGGCCCGCAAAGATGTCTGTCTCCAGCAGGAATCCCAGCACTGCCAATCTCCCTTCCCGCTGCGTGTGCCGCATCACACCAGCACCACCTGTCAAACTGTCTCCCATCCCCCAGCCCCCGCCCCCGGTGTCCCCTCCAGGAAGGCAGGGATGCTTCTCTGTCCTGCTCCCTGCTGGGCCCCTGCCCCCAGAGCAGCACCTGGGCACAGCAGGTGCTCAGTAAAGAACAAGTGATAACAAATGAGCCGTCAGCCATGTTCACGGCATCCCAGATCCCGTGTGATACCACGTGCTCCAAACCCCCCAGCCTTCCGGGACCCCAGTGTGACCCGCTCCTGCGGGTGAGGACACCCAGGCTCAGGAGCTTACTGGAAGGCGATGACACCACGTCTCCTTGAGAAGTGGCCCACCTGGCAGGGCAGGGCTCCGGACTGCAGACCTCGACGGGGCGGGGCCTGGGCATCGGCCAGCATTTGGAGTGAGGCAGGGGGACTAGGCGGCCACGGTCCAGCCTCACGCAGCGAACAGCCAATGGCAGCCGCCCCCCTCCGCACGTCACCGGGCACGGCGCCAGGGCTCGGGTCTCCCACCTGCAGTAAGAGGCCAGCGCTCCGTAGGAGGCTAAGGCTAAGGCTCCTTCCTCCCTGGGGGACCCCGGCTGCTGCCCCCACACCCTCCACCCCGCATGGTCTCCACCCCCACTCACCAAGCCGGGCATGGGGCAGCCTGGCAGACCTCCTGCCGGCTCCCAGGCTTGCTTCCCAGATCACACAGCTCTTCCCGGACAGGGGTCCCCAGGACAGAGTCCACACACACGAAATGCAGCTCCTTCAGGCCTGCAGGGAGGAAGCAGGGGCCGAGGCCCCAGAGGAGGATTCAACAAGAACTCCGGTGCCCAGCCCTCTGGAGACTCAAGCAGACAAGGCCTACGTGGTGCCAGTCTTGACTCTGCCACTTACCAGCTGGTCAAGTCACTTGTCCACATGACTTAACCTCTCTGAGCCTCGGGCTTTTCATCTGCCTAACAAGCAGGGGTATTTATAAAAATTCTTACATTTAAAAAACATTTTGTTAATGTCTTAACCGTTTCTGAGGGAGAGAGAGAGAAGTGTGAGCAGGGGAGGGTCAGAGAGAGGAGACACAGAATCTGAAACGGGCTCCAGGCTCTGAGCTGCCAGCACAGAGCCCGACGCAGGGCTCGAACCCACGGACTGTGAGATTATGACCTGAGCCGAAGTCGGACACCCAACCGACTGAGCCACCCAGGCGCCCCTATAAAAATTTTTTTTAATGTTTATTTTTTTGAAGGAAAGAGAGAGACAGAGCACGAGCGGAGAGGGGGGCAGAGAGAGAGAGGGAGACAGAATCTGAAGCAGGCTCCAGGCTCTGAGCTGCTAGCACAGAGCCCGCCCTCCCCCCCATATGGGGCTCGAACTCATGAGATCATGACCTGAGCTGAAATCAAGAGTAGGACACTGAGCTGACTGCACCACCCAGGCACCCTGCTGAAGATTTTTAAAGTGGAGACACAAAGTGCCTGGCATGTGGTAGGTACAGAATTGCTATATGAGAATCTCTTGTTTCTGATTAATGATGTTATTAGGGCTGTTTCCTTGAATCGCCCCTGTAGGAGTATCGGTAAAAGAAATCTCTGCGGGCACCTGGGTGGCTCAGTCGGTTAAGCGTCCAACTTCAGCTCAGGTCATGATCTCACAGTCTGTGGGTTCAAGCCCCGCGTCGGGCTCTGTGCTGACTGCCAGCTCAGAGCCTGGAGCCTATTTCAGAGTCTGTGTCTCCCTCTCTCTCTGACCCTCCCCTGCTCATGCTGTCTCTCTCTCTCTCTCCTAGAAATAGATTAAAAAAAAAAAAAGAACACAGGGTATCTTAGAATTTTGTTCCTCTGGCTTAGCTGCCAGGAAGCTCAGAGCTAAGTTTGGGGCCCTTCTCTCGTTGCTTTTCCAGACCTTCAGAAATATAGTTGGGTGCCAGTGTTGCTGGGTTTTATCATCTTTTCCTATCTTTGAGCCAATCAATGAACACTTTTACATGGCTAGCTGCACTTTGTCCCAGTCTCCTTGTGTATTACGTCATGTTTTCCTGTAGTCTGGATTCTCCGTAAGCCACCCAAATGCTTTTAGAACTAGGCAAAATGCAGGGGCGCCTAACTGGCTCCGTTGGTTAAGCATACGACTTCGGCTCAGATCATGGTCTCACGGTTCGTAGGTTCAAGCCCCACGTCGGGCTCTGTGCTGACAGCTCGGAGCCTGGAGCTGCTTCGGATTCTGTGTCTCCCTCTCTCTCTACCCCTCCCCTGCTCACACTCTGTCTCTGTCTCTGTCTCTCAAAAAACATTAAAAAAAAAAAGAACTAGGCAAAATGAAGGCAGGTAAGAGTTAGCTAATAAGCCCTGGGGCCTCACCTCGACTGCAGGAGACAGAGCACAGCCCCGCCACGGGAGTCCACACGTGTGCGGCTTGGGCCCCCGGCCTGGCACGGCCCGTAGTGGGTGTGGGCTCCTCCCCCGGAGACTGGGGGTCTGGCTGCAGAGGACAGATGACGAGCTGCTGGGTCTGGGTTTCACCCCTCTTGATCCCTGGGTCCCTGGGCTCCAGCCACGCCAGTCTCTTCAGGAGCGAGCCTCTCCCTGTCGCCCCTTTCTGGGGAGACTTGCTCAGGGCTGTCAGGGCTGCCAGAGGCTGCCTTCAGCCCACTACCCGCCTCGGGCTCTGCACCAGCGTGAGCAGTCAGTTGCCAGATGGCAGGGCTGGGCCGGGGGCTTGGGAGCCAGGTTTGCGGGTGCCCTTGACCCTGCAGCCCCCACCGGTCTGGAGGGGACAGGCCTGGCCAGTATCCTTGTCTGAAAGCAACGCCCCTCAGCCAGGGCCCCTGGATGCAAGCAGGAGTGTTTCTTTGGGCCACAGGGACCTGGCAGCTTTCTAACAGGGTCTGGGGCTTCAGTGGGCATCCCAGCCGCAGGGGGGGCATCCCAGCACCCCCCAGCACCCCCTCAAGCTTGCCCTCTGTCCTGCGCACAGCAGGGCTGCGGAGGGACAATCACACTGGCCAGGGGGCCGATGGTCACTGGTGCTCCCCGTTCTCTGGCCAGACAAGCACGGTCGTGCCTGGGACACTCACGGGGCCCTGTGGCGGAGGACATGTCGCGGCCACACACGGCCCGAGGGTGGGCGGCTTCTCGTCTGTGGAGCAGGGCCTGGCTGTGGCCTGCGCCTCCGGGCCACCTGCCCCGAGCGCACACGTCCCATTCTGCAGAGCCAGGTCTCCTGCACACGCTGACGAGCACGCGTCTGACACCTGGTGCCTGAGGAGGGGGCAGGACACACATCAGCCCCTGCCCGCGCCACTGGGCGGTAGGTACGGCCCAGCCCCTGGGGCAGGAGGCAGTGACCCCGCACCCCAGGATCTAAGAGCTCAGAGAGGCGCCCTGCAACGAAGCAAACCCCGGAGGCCTCTCCCTGGAGCGCAGGACGAGCGGCTGTGGGCGTCGGCAGTGACACAGGCCCTGGGCCTCTGCCTTCCAGAGAGGACCGTGGGCCTCCGTGCCCCTAACAGTATCACTGCCGCCACAGTCGCATCCCCCAGGGCGGGGATGGCCGCTGCGTTCCGCGTGTGCGCGGACCCTGACAGGTGGCGTCTGCCCGCAGCGCCGTGTTGAGGAGGATTCGGAGGCAGGAGGAGGCCTCATGGGACAGGGAGGGGATGCCTCTGTCTGCCGTGGATGGGAGGGGGAAAGGAGCCCAAGCCACGCGTGGGCCACCAGTGACCTCGGCCGACAAGTAACAAACCGGGGCCCAGAGAGGGAAGGGGCCTGCCCTGGTCACCCAGCCAGCGTACGGCACATCAGAATAAGCCACTGTCAGGGGCGCCAGGGTGGCTCAGTCGGTTAAGCGTCCAGACTTCAGCCCAGGTCATGATCTCACGGTTCGTGGGTTCAAGCCCCACGTCGGGCTCTGTGCTGACAGCTCAGAGCCTGGAGCCTGCCTCAGATTCTGTGTCTCCTTCTCTCTCTGCCCCTCCCCTACACATACTCTGTCTCTCAAGAATGAATAAACGTTAAAAAAAAGAAAAAGAAGAAACCACTGTCGGCTTGGACGCTGAAGGGATGGGGGAGGGGCAGCGTGGAGACAATGATAACAGTGACAAAGTGACACCTCTCGCTTTACATTTGTGGCTTCATCACTTGGTCCTCACAGCCCCTCCATGGGCAGGGACCTAGGGGTCCAGAGAGGGAAATGACCAGCCCAGGGTCTCTGGGATAGTGGTTCTGAAGCTGGCCACTCCGGGCCTCCCCTGCCTCTGCCTCTGCCTCTGCCTCAGGAGGGTGGGGCCCCCCCAGAGTCCTGGGGAAGAGGGGGCTCCGGGAGGGTAGGCTCAGCTCAGGGACAAGCCCTGCCAGGCACACTGCGCCCCCGCCTCCCCGTCTCCCCTGCGGGGCAAGGCTGGGAGCCGCAGCTGTGCAGCACTGCCTGCTGAGCGCCGGGCGGGGGCAACGTCCTCAGGGGNCGCGGAAGTCTCCAGCCGCCCAGCTCAGGAGGGGAGGACCAGGAGAGACAGACAAGGCAGATCTGTCCACCCACCTCGCCTCCCTGCTCTGGGCCGGGCCCCAGGTCCCTGCGGACGCCTGGATTCCTCCTAGGTGCAGCCAGCCCAGCCTGCCGGCCCTCCAGACGTCCCGGACCCGCACCCGGGCCTCAGGACACCAGCCTGGCACCCAACAGGGACAGCCTGGTCACTGATGTCATGCTCCTGCCAACTGCGCATGCCAGGTACTTCCCACCATACCCCCGGAACCCCACCCCCTCCCTCCCAGGGAGGACGCCCACCTCCACCTTGCAGTGAGCTTGACGCGGGCGCACGCTGCCCCCAGACGATGTGCCGTGGTATGGGTCACCCACAGGTTGACACTGTCACCTGCATTTGCCCAAATCTCAGTGTCCTCACCTGCAGAATGGGGGCATCGACACACCTCCCAGGGCCGTAAAGGGACTGAACGAGAACACGCCTGGCAGTGGCCTCACCGAGCCCGTGCTACAGGGCCCCTGTGGCAAGAGCCCAGAGGCCACGGCTGAGCGCAGACAGCACTCACTGTGGGGGGCAGGGCCTGAGGGCGCAGGACTCTGGCCACGCTGCCGGCCGCTGGCTCCCTTCGCACCGGGCGGCCTCCACCCACTCATTCCTGGCCTGGTCCAGACAGTCGTAGGTCACCCAGCGCCGCCCTGGCAGGGAAGGGAGAGGCTGGGCCACCTCGCTGCAGGGGGCGAACCATGTTTCAGGGGGGCCCTGCCCCAGGCCTCACCTGCCCCACAGCTCACCGAGCAGGAGCCCCGCGTGGCGGCCCATGCCCAGACCTGTGGCTGCTTCGGCTGGAAGTAGGTGAAGGTGATGTCTGGGTGCGCGAGGTCACCATACTCCTCCCCGTAGCGCCTGTAAACCTGCGTGAGACAGACAGGGGCCAGGCTGGAGGGCAGAGCCTGGCGGCCCCCGAGGGTCTAGCGCCTGTCCCCACGATGCCTCATCTGGCCACACAGCACCGGCCTCTTGTCTGTTAAAATGGGGAATCCCTGGGCACCCCCTGGCGAGTCCTGATTTGGCGGCTCTCAGAGGAGCCCAGGAATCTATTTTTACACCCACCGCAAAGGATGCAGACAGGGCTGCTGGGCTGCCGGCATCTGGAACCACATTCCCGGGGGTAAGGCGGGGGGTAAACCGGGCTGCACGAGGAGGCAGGGAAGGAGTGAACTGCTTACCAGGCGGCTCCCTCCAGCCTGGCTTGGACTCTGGGGGAGCTCCTGCTGTATCCCCCAGCTTTGGGGGCAGAGGTGGGGCTGCTAAACCAAACTCAAGGGCCCCCAAGGCTTGGACCCCTTCCCGAGGGTTCTCGGGGCAATTTCAACATATGTTAGTTTCTATCCACCCCTCCAAGCACCTTCCTCAGCAAGGCACACAGGGGGCCCCGTGCAGAGGGGGATGAGCCCAAAGCCCATGCCCCCGTGTACCCTCTGTCCCCAGAAACGATGAGAGCCAACATCCACTCAGTGCCAGCGACTGCCACCCATGCTGCCGGAAACATACATCCCCTAACCCTGGGAGGCAGGATGGCAGCCTCCTGCCCATTCTACAGAAGACTTAGGCACAGAGCAGTGGCATACACAGCCGTTTGAGGCAGAGCCAGGACAAGAAACTAGCATCCTCTGTGGAGGACGGCGTGGTTTGGGGGAACATTCAGCTTGTCCCACAACTTCTGGGGGGTCTCACTTTCCCTCGATCGGGATGAGGCATGCCCATCTGGCACTTTCAAGATTCAAGCCGGCAAGCCCTTCCGTGGCAATGGCCACCCTTCAGGACATATGCATGGGCACCAGGTGCTCTGCTACACGCTTAGTGCACCTTCTCTTTAAAAAATGAATCTTGGGGCGCCTGGGTGGCTTAGTCGGTTAAGCGTCCGACTTTCGCTTAGGTCATGATCTCGCGGTTCGTGGGTTCGAGCCCCGCGTCGGGCTCTGTGCTGACTGCCAGCTCAGAGCCTGGAGCCTGTTTCAGTCTGTGACTCCCTCTCTCTCTGACCCTCCCCTGCTCACGCTGTTTCTCTCTCTCCTAGAAATAAATAAAACATTTTAGAAAATAAAAAAATAAAAAAATAAAAAAATAAAAAAATAAAAAATAAAAAATGAATCTTCACCAAACTTCATAACATAGGTATGCTTAGCCCCATTTTATGGATGGGGAAACTGAGGCTCAGAGAAGTTAATCCCTTTGCCCAAGCTCTTGGAGAGGCAGGATTCAAACTCTAGTCTGCCAGAGTTCCTGGGCCTGGACCCTTGACCTCTGGGTCACCTCATTTTCAGCTCCTGGGCTGACACTGCTCCGCGAGGGACAATCCCACAGTGGGTCTCTAGTCAGGGAATCGCCAACTGTCTTGCTCCCCATGCCCTCCTTGGGTCACGTCCGACACAGGCCAGATCCCCACTGCACTCTGCACAGAGCCCCCTCTGCACCCTCCCTCCCCACCCTCCAAGTGCCGGCGGCGTGGGGGAGCCCCCACTCCTCTCATGGCCAGCGAGGCCCCTGGAGATCTGTCCTGCCTCCTTGCCTGGGGGGGGGGTCCCCTTCCCTCATCCCTCCTAATTACCCTTTGTTACTCCCTGCCTGGCCCGGCAGCGCCAGCTCATCTCCGACCTCAGCAGCACAGCCCGCTCCTGGGGAAGCCCCGGACCCCTGCACGCCCACTCTCAGACCGCCAGGGACCCTGTGGGCTGACTGCTGAGACACCAGGAGGAAGTCCCGCTGACCCCCCCCACCCCTGTCACCTGGATCTCCATGTCTTCCTGGGTGGGTCCCTGGATGCGGACCTCCTCCAGGTGAGGCAGCCGGTCCTTCGTGAGGCTCACTCTGTACTCAACCCGGCTGTCCTCCAGGAGGGAGGGGTAGGTGGTGCTGGGAGAGATGGTCGAGTTCCCGGCCACGACGTAGCGCCCTCGGATCCGCACCGCTGGGGGGGGGGGTCAGGCTGTCAGCAGGGGGAGTGCCACCCCACCCCTGTGGTAGGTGGGCGCCAGCCCTCACGGAGGAGGTCCTGGTGTAAGGAATAGGGTGGTGGCGACCACGGGACGTGATCTCCGCTGCCACATCTGTAGCCCTCCTCCCCAGGGCCCCTGCCTTCCCTGGGGAGCCCCTCTGCCTGGCACCGCGGTGGGTCAGGCGGTCTCTGGAGCCAGCAAGGCGCCGCCCCCCAAGTGTGCACAGGCATCTCACCACAGACGGCGTCCCCACGGGGCGCCTGGGGGGCTCAGCTGGTTGAGTATCCAGCTCTTGACTTTGGCTCAGGTCAGGATCTCACAGTTGGTGAATTGGAGCCGAGTCAGGCTCTGTGCTGACAGCTCAGAGCCCGGAGCCTGCCTGGGATTCTCTCTCTCTCTCCCCCGCCTCCCCCCCAATCTCCCACCAAGTGTGCTCACATGAGGTCTACAGGCAGCTTCAGGGGCCCTAGGACCCCGACGCGCCCCCTCTCCACATTCAAAGGACAGGTGTAGACGCCCTCGAAACCAAGAACCACTGCGGCATATTGAGTAGTAACGCGATTGGCCCGAAGACAGGTGTGGCTTTGCCCTGGGCCTCGAGGCAGGAGCCTGCGTCACACCTGACAGCAGGACCCTGTTTAGGGTGGGGGCTGGCCAAGCCGGCAAGACCAAGCACGGGACTGAGCAGCGGCTCTGAGTCGACGGCATCAGTGAGCCTGGGGACGGAGGCCATCCACGGGGGTCCGCAGTCACGCCTCACGTCCGCACGACGAAGTCCTAATTAAAACTGGACGCTGAACCCGGTGAGCTCCCTGGGCTGGCAGCACAGGCTGCCTATTGTCACGCTTTGATGCTGGACGCAGAGCCCTCCCAGAGTCCGCCCTAGGCATCCCTCGCTCTGGCTTATTGTCTCCTTCCCCTGTGATAAGCCGTAACCGTGGGTATAAAAGCTCTCAAAGTCCTGGGGGTCCTCATAGCGGCATATCCACCATGGTGGCGGTTAGGGAACCCCCTGAGCTTGTAGCCAGCGTCCGAAGTGAGGGCATCCGGGGGTCTGTGCCTCGCCGTCGGCAGCCTGGCTCACTCTGGATGGGTGCCCCCCCGCCCAGCTCACCCAAGTGTGTGAAGAGAGGTCTCCGGTTGGTGATGTATATGCTGGTCAGGTTGCGGGTAACTGTCAAGAACGTGACGTATTCTAGAAGGAAGCAGGGGGGCGTGGGGGGGGGTCCCCAGGTCACTTACAGCGCAATCAAAGGGAGGAAATTCGAGATATGCAGGAAAAAGAGCCTCGGCACCAAAAGCTGCCAGTACAACGGGGCTGCCTCAGGCAGTAGAGAGCCCCCTGGCACTGGGGGGCCGATCAGAGCCCGGCTGGCCGGCCACCTTCCAGGGCGCTGCCCCGGCCAGGACTAGGGACTCAATCCAAGGTTCTGGGCCCGGCCACATGCCAAGGCCACAGGGAGGTGGGACCCAACTTCCCCGCTGACCCTCTAGGCGCCCACTTTGCAAACGACTTGACCTCTTTTATAAACAGACCACAGCCAAGGCTCCCAAGTATCACATCCCTTCTGATGGGAACCCTCCGACTGCCCGGTGTCTGGGTTTTATCTGCCTCACAGCTACCGTGAGCAATCGTTCCCCAAACGCCACTGCCTCCGGCGGGCGGCGGCCTTATCAAATTCCGAGCTGCCTGGGGAGGCTGGCGAAGGGGAGGGCGGGGGCTGAGGCCCGCAAGGAGGGGCCAGGGCTCACTGCCAAGGCTCTGAGTGGCAGGGGTCCCTTGCGGGCAGGGGGGAGGAGCCCGGCCACCCACCCCTGGGGAAGCCCGTACCTCTGGCCCTTCCGGCCGTGAAAGAGCCGTTGCGGGGGCTGCACGTGCTATTGTCCCCCCCACACACCTGGCACGCATCTCGCACCTGCTGGGAGTCCATCCTGCCGTCACAGCCGAACGTCTGTGCAAAGAGCAGGGGCACGTGACACCCATGACTGCCCACCAACCCCACTGCTCCGGGGCGCTGGGGGCCACACCACCAACCGGAGGCATTTTGCAGCATCTGCCGTCCATGCAGGAAGCAGACACGAAGGGGTCCCCCACGGTCTCAGCGGAGCTCTGAACCCCCAGCTGACTCTGCAGTCAGCTCAGAGCCCTGGACCTGGCCCCACCCCAGCATCTGGCTTCTGGCCTGACTGGCCGCAGGGCCACGGCGGATGGGAGGGCACCTCCGCTGCCCGCACACACGTACCCTGCAGCTGCCCGACACGCACAGGCTCAGGGTCCCGTCCTCCCGCCGGCCATGTGGCACACACCGGGTCCCATCCAGGAAACTGTCCCCACGCCTCACAATGAAGATCTCCCCGATGGCTCGGCACATGTGTCTGCACAGAGCGTCCCCTGGGAAGGTGAAGGCACAGAGAACCCCCACGTGAGGGCGACCAGGAGTAGGGAAGGCAGCGACCCTGTAAAGCACAACCCGGGTGGGGCTGCCCTTGCCGGGGCCATCTCACTTCATCCTCTGGGTTTGGGGCCAGGGGCCCGGCTCCTGAGGCAGCCGTCATAACCACGACGTAACAACTGTTACTGAACTGAGCCAGGGAGTGCCCTTGGTGCTCCCCAGTGTCGTCTCACTGAATCCTTCCAACACCTGAGCAGGGAGACTGGCTCTTATTTCCATTTTACAGATGGGAAAACCAAGGCTCAGGCCCCTTAGGAAGGGGTGGAGGCAGGACGTGAGGCAGAGTCTGAGCCCGAGCTGTCAACAGCACCAGGGTGATGGGGGCCGGCCGCACCTTGACTGTACTGCTCGGCGGAGCCCCAGCGGTAGAAGGAGGCATTGCCTGGGGAGAGGTGGAGCGGTTTCCTGTCCGTCTGCGAGCACTGCTCGGACATGAACTCCAGCTGGGTCTTCTCACAGGCCTGGCCGGGAGGAGGCAGAGAACAGACACAGGAGGGGCCCTGGGGGCAGGGGATCTCAGACAGGAGCCTTTGCCACCGGGGGCAGCAAGGGACCCCGCAGCACGAGGGCCACAATGCGGGTTTGAGCCCAGCTCCTGGCCGCACTGAGGTCGCCTTGCTCTATAAAGCAGGCCTATCTGGCCTACCGCCCAGCAACAAAGAAATAAAGAGCACTGCTCGCCTGCTCCCCTCCCAGAGCCTGTGCTCCAGGTGAGGACTCCACCCTCCAGGTCCGCAGAGGCCCCGTAACAGCCTGCAGAAGGTGGGAGGGAAGCTCTCGCCTCGTGCAGATCTTGACGCAATGTCAAAGGAAGCGTATCCCAGCACTTCACACGCAGCGCACTGGCCGTGATCAAAAACATGGGCAAGAGGGGCGTCCAGGTGGCTCAGGCCGTGAAGTGTCTGATTCTGGATTTCAGTTCAGGTCATGACCTCGTGGTTTGTGAGTCTGAGCCCTCAACACGGGCAGTGTGCAGCCTGCTTGGGAATCCTCTCTCTCCTCTCTCTGCCTCTCCCCAGGTCGTTCCTGGCTTGCTCGCTCTCTCTCTCAAAGTAAAAAACAAAAACAGGGGCGCCTGGGTGGCTTAGTCGGTTAAGCGTCCGACTTTCGCTTAGGTCATGATCTCGCGGTTCGTGGGTTCGAGCCCCGCGTCGGGCTCTGTGCTGACTGCCAGCTCAGAGCCTGGAGCCTGTTTCAGTCTGTGACTCCCTCTCTCTCTGACCCTCCCCTGCTCACGCTGTCTCTCTCTCTGTCTCCTAGAAATAAATAAAACATTTAAAAAAAACAACAAAAAACAAAAACAAAAAAACTTAAAAAACAAACACGGGCATCAGGGTGGAGAGGGGGAGATGGTGTGGAGAAAGCGGAGCCCATGCACACAGACGGTGGGAAAGCGAAGCAGGATGGTTTGGAGGCTCAAAGAATTAAACGTAGAAATACCATATGATGCAATGAGTCCACTTAAAAAAAAATCTATTTTTTGATGTTTATTCATTTTTAAGAGACAGCACGAGCAGGGGAGGGGCAGAGAGAGGGAGACGCAGAACGGGAGACAGGCTCCAGCCTCCCAGCTGCCAGCTGGGAGCCCGACACAGGGCTCGAATTCAGGAACTGTGAGATGGTGACCTGAGCCGAAGTCAGACGCCCAACAGACCGCGCCCCCAGGCGCCCTGTCCAGGGGTTCCACCCTTAGGTGGAAACAAAACCTCGTGGAGCGCCTGGCGGCTTCTGACTTCTGCTCAGTTCGTGATCTCATGGTTTGTGAGTTCAAGCCCCGCCTGCGCTGGGCTCTGCACGGACACCGTAGACCCTGTCTCCCTCTCTCCCTGCCCCTCGCACACGCATGCGCGCTCACTCTCAAAAATAAATATGAAGAAAATAATAATGAGAAATGGTGCTCAAGTCCACAAACACATGTGCTCACAGCAGCACCGTTCAGTCACCAAAAGGTGGAAATGGCCCAAATGTCCATCACCAGATGACAGATAACAGGTGCTCTATCCACATGACAGGATATTATTCAGCCACAAAAAGGACCGAACTTCTCACACCTGCTACACCCTAGATGACCCTCGAGGGCATGGTGCTGAGTGACAGAAGCCAGTCACAAAAAGGCCACACTGTTGCTGTGATTCCATTTGTATGAAACATCCAAACAGACACATCCAGAGACAAAAGAGGCTGGTCGTTGCCAGGGGCCGGACGATGGGGGAGGGGAGTGACAGCTTAGTGGGTCTGGGGTCCTACTCTGGGGTGACAGAAGCTTTTTGGACTTGATTGAGGTGGTGGTCGCACAACATCGTGAATGTACTAAAAGCCACTGGATCCCACCTTTTACGTGCTTGATTTTATGTGATGTGAATTCAGCTGCACTTGGAAGGAAGGAACGGTTCTGGGGTGTGCTGCTGGGAGTGGGGCAGTGGCACGTGGGGTGGGGACACTGCAGGGACGTCCCGGAGTACGTTGGGACCACTGAGGTCCCAGTGGAGGCAGAGCAGCACCCCTCCCTCCCCAGAGCGTCCTGGTGTGAACCACGAATTACAGTCGCCCTGACCCTTCCGCGCTCCCAGGGCCTGGCGCCGCCGACCAGACCCTCTGGCCCCCCCCCGGAGGAGGCAGGCCTACCTGGGTGTTGCACGTCTCCGCCTGGAGGTCAGCGCCCACACACGCACGCCCTCCATAGGCAGGCCTGAAAATGCCCACAGACACAGGGTGACGGGTGAGCTACCACCCCCAAGCCAGGGAATGCGGAGCGGGCCCTTCTCACCCATCCCCCAGCCCTGACCCGGAGAACAGCACCTCCTCCATGCAGTACCTGGGGTTGCTGCACTGCCGCCTCCTGATGACCACGCCTCCCCCGCAGGAGCGGGAGCAGGGACTGGGGGGACCCCAGCTAGACCAGTGCCCGTGCACCACCCCCACGGGGCTCAGCTCCGCCAGGGAGCGGCAGTGACCTTTGGAGCACCACTGCAAGAGAAGGGCACACCGTCTCACACCCAGGACACCCCACACCCACAGGGCACCCCGCACCCACAGGCACCCACAGGGCACTGCACACGCGAGGCAGCCACACAGGCGTGCTCATGTGCATGTGCCCCTCCCCCCATCCTGCTCAGGAACTGATGCTACATGGAAGAAGCCAACCCCCAGCCTGTAGGACAGAGGAGGGGTCTGGCCCTGTTCGAGCGGAGAGGAAGGGCAGGGGCACGGAGGTCTGCAGGGTAGCAGAAGGCCGAGCGCCCGGTACAGCCCACAAGCCAACACGCGCTGTCAGTCCCGCTCTGACCTTCTGCACCCCACACTCTGTCCCATCCAGGAGGGGGATCAAGAGGCGGCTACAGGTATTTTGGTCCAGGGGGTCCTTGTGGCAGGAGAGGGCCTGGCACATGTCCTAAACGGGGAGACGGGGGGGCCGCTGGAGGGTGCAGCCGTAACTGTCCCCCCGGAAGCCCACAGGACACGGTGACACTGCGCCGTGGACGCTGGTGGCGGGGAGAACGTGCACAGCGCACCTGTCCGTGGGCACAGGGCAGTGACCAGGACCCACGATCTTTTTAGGGGCCCACAAAAATGTTTTCATTTCTTCTAAAATCAGGAGACAAAAAAATGACCCTTTAGGCCAAAGCAGATGCCCTCAAAGGCAATATTAATATGATCGTCATAACAACACATAAAAATCCTTATATATTTTGTAAAAACACTGATAACAATTGTCGGGGGGCCGACATGTAAAAGGTGGGATCCAGTGGGCTTTAGTACATTCACAATGTTGTGTAACCACCACCTCAATCAAGTTCCAAAACGCTTCCGTCACCCTGGAGGACCCCAGACCCACTAAGCTGTCACTCCCCCCTCCCCCACTAAAGCAAAAGTGCCTGAGGCCCATGAAAGTCCAGGGGGGAAGTCTGTCTTTAGAGGACCGGCCCCCTTCATCTCCCCTTCCCCTGCTAGCTCACACTCCTGCTATAGGATTCAGTTTGGAGGTGACTTCCTCCAGGGAGCCCTCCAGGTTCCCACTGGATTGGGAGCCCTTGGTAACTGCGCATTTAAGTTCCCGGTCAATGGGCTCAGGGGCCTCCTAGGGTTGGCTCCAAAGGATTTGTGGGACCCAGTCAAAGCGAAAACAGGAGCGCCCTCGTTCAAAATGTACGGATTTTAAAAGCGGACTGGCAGCCTGGCACAGCAGCAGAGCTGGGCGCGGGGACAGGGAGCTGGGGTTGGCGGCGGCGAGGCGGGTCAGCCGGCGGGACTCACGAGGTGCTCCCTGGAGAAGGTGCAGGCCACCGCGGCGGGGCCGAAGGCGACGCGGCACTGCTCGTCCGC
>NW_027531908.1:104735-105169 GCF_008692635.1 Crocuta crocuta | reverse complement strand
TAAGACCCCGGGTGCACACCGGGGTGCAGAGGTGGGCGATGGCTGGCAGGGAGGGGAGTCTCAGCGCCGACCCCCAGCGGGAGCTAGCCCTGAGCTGGGACCAGGCTCAGGTGGGGCGGAGGTGGGGCCCCAGCGGAGGCCGGGGCGAGGGAGTGGGGAGGAAGGGGGTGAGGCAGGGGAGCGGCTGGGAGGGGTGGCTGGAGGGAGNTGGGCGGGGGAGGGCTGGGGGGGGCAGGGACGCAGCTACCTGAGCAGGCGCAGCAGTTGCTGACGGCTGCACGCGGACCACGAGAGGTCACCCCTGGGGGTCGCCCCGTCCTGCGACGCCATCACGTGGCCACTGGGCCCACAGCCGCTCCCGGGCTCGCCGTCGTGTTCCAAGCCCAAGCTGTCGGGGCGGCAACGCTGAGGGGCCCCTCCCCCTCCGGGTAACC
>NW_027531908.1:96321-104664 GCF_008692635.1 Crocuta crocuta | reverse complement strand
CTCAAGTCCCACCCCTCCACCTGCCTGTGGTCCAGGCCTGGCCGACGCCCTGGCCAGGTTGAAAGTATGTTGAGACCCCCCCCCCATCCTCCACCGGCGAGCCCTGCCTCAGTTTCCCCCAGAGGGAGCCCTCAACCAGCCAGATGGTTCTTGCCTCTTTGGGCTAATAAATATCAAAAGGCTTTCGCAGCCCCTGGGTGGCCCAGTGGGTTGAGGGACTGACTCTTGATTTCTACACAGGTCATGATGTCAGTTTGTGAGATGGAGCCCCCCCACCCCCACCTGTCCGGGCTCTGTACTGACAGTGCAGGGCCTGCTTGGGATTCCTCCGCTCCCTCTCGCTCTGCCCCGCCCCTGCTCACATGCACACTCTCTCTCCAAAATAAATAAATACAACTTTTTTTTTAAATGCTTGGGGCGCCTGGGTGGCTCAGTCGGTTAAGTGTCCGACTTCCGCTCAGGTCATGATCTCACGGTTCATGGGTTCAAGCCCCACGTCGGGCTCTGTGCTGACAGCTCAGCCTGGAGCCTGCTTCAGATTCTGTGTCTCCCTCTCTCTCTGACCCTCCCCTGTTCACGCTGTCTCTCTCAGAAATAAATAAAACATTAAAAAAAATTTTTTTAATGCCTTAGGAGTGCCTAGGTGGCTCAGTTGGTTAAATGCCCAACCTTGGCTCAGGTCATGATCCATGGGTCCATGGGTTTGAGCCCCATGTTGGGCTCTGCGCTGACAGCCCAGAGCCTAGAGCCTGCTTGAGGTTTTGCGTTTCCCTCTCTCTGCCCCTCCCCTACTTGCGAACGGTCTCTCTCTCTCTCTCTCAAAAATAAATAAACATTAAAAAAAAAATTCTCTCTCTCTCTCAGTAGAATAAAAATAAGTATGTGTGTGTGTAAGACTTGACTACAATTACATACAAAAGGTGAACAGATGTTATCTCTACGGGCTGGGATTTGGGAAAATTTTTACAGCCTGCTTTTCCTTTACATGAATTTTCTAGAAAACATTTTCTAAGTTCAAAAAGCAGAAGTCTTGCTTTTTTGGGGGGTAAAAAAAAGTTTTAATCACCTGGTAATCAAGAAGTATCAGATTTCCCAGCCCTTGGCCTCCCCCAAGTGCACTGGGGTCAAGGTACAGGTTCCTTCCTGGAGACTCCCAGGGCGGCCCCCCAACCCCAGCGTCAGCCTCAACGTTCCCTTGTGGGAGCCCCCGTCAGCTCCCACCTCAGCTGGGGGACAGCATGCCTACCTGTGCCCAATCTCGTGGGCGATGGTGACCCCCAGGTCAAAGCCGGTATCCTCAGTGATGAGGCAGCTCCAGGATGGGGAGCAGACACCCCCAAGCTGGGTGACCCCCCGAACCTGCCGGTTCCCGTCAGGCAGCTCCAGGTCAAATCTTGGGAAGAGAGAAGAAACTTGGCTGGTGCTGAGCGGCCTGCCCGCTGCCAGGCCTCCTTTGCGGGAGGGGCAGCTCCCAGGCAGGCTGGCAAGCCCCGGGGGAGCGCGGCCACCTGGTGATGTAGAGGGCCAGGTCGGCATGGCCGGGGTCCGCAGCGTCCTCGGCGCGGAGGGTCCTGCTCCACTCGCAGACGCTCAGCAGTGAGGCCGTGAGGTTGGCTGTGATATTTGGAGCCTCCTAGGGGCCAGAGCCGGCGTTTATGGGGCCTGCACCACAGTGCCCACCGCGACCCTGTCACTGTCCACGCCACAGACGGGGAGGGCGACCAGAAGAGGCAGAGAGGGCGGAATCGGGATTTCCAGGGACTCTGGGCTCCCAGCTTGGTGCCCACCTCGGGCTGAGTCAGGATGACCATCTTGACCAGATGCACTCGGAACTGAGCCCCCAGGGATGGGTCCCTCAGCAGCTCGGACCCCTGTGGAAGGGCAGGAGGGAGAGGTGACTGGTGGGTGGGCGGGGGCTGTGGGGGTGGGGCCTGGAGAGGCCACTCCCCCAGCAGGGGTGAAATGCTGGCCCGGGCTGGAGGCCCTCTGCAGACATGGGCAGACAGATGTGTCCTGGTCCATGGGATGCAAATAATTATCATTAGTCTAGAACGTTCCACGCCAACACTGCTTCTCTCTCACCAGATTCACCCTGTCCATTCTCACGTCTGTCCATCCACCTGAAACACCTTTCTCCCCACCTCTGCTTGTTTCCCCTGCGCATCTCCAGGACGGTGCGCGCGGGCCTCCCCTCCCTCCATACACCCTTTCCTTGGGTACCCCGGAGAGAGGTTCCCCCCCAACCAGGCTCCTGGCGCTCCCTCTCTCTATCTCTCGGCACATCTGTCAAGACGCCCATATCGTGGTTGACCTGTCTGTGGCTGTCTGCAGCAGCCTGTCCTCTGAATTAGACGTGGCCCCCCCGAGAGAGAACTCCGCTGTCACTGGCCTCGGCTAACCTGAGTCTGAACCCAAGCTCTGCCGCGTCCCACCCGTAGGCTCGGGGCCTGCTAACCAACCTGGGAAGCTCAGGTCCCTAATCTGTGAAGTGGAGGTAATGCCTTCCGTGGCTGTTGGTGGGCTCAGGAACGATGCCACGGGCACAGAGTGGGGGCCCGGCTACGAAAATGGCTGTTACCACCGCCAGCCACCATATGGGCACAAGGCAGGCTGGTATCTACACTGTCCCAGATCCTCGTAAGACACATCAAATGAGCACAGGGAGTATGGCTCGATTACGAATTTCAGTGTATTCGAACTGGGAGGACACCCCCCCCCCCACAAAGATCGAAAACTAGAGATTTCAAGTGACTAAAAGGAAATGTTTTTCCCCTCTGGGGCTGCAGGCAGAGACCTGTGCACTTGAGGCAGGTCTGCCAGGTACAGGACCACATGGGTGTGTCCCTGAGGCCCGGAGAACTGACAAGGGACAGACAGGGGTTTGATGGCCTGCCGCTCTGAACCTGCGGGGACTTGTCCTTTAGCCCAAAACAGGTGGGCATACCTGAGGCACAAAGTGGTGCAACGCACCACGCATTCTTGGAGGGCAGGCTCTGCCCACCCTCCATGGCCAACTTGCAGAGGCCGGCCGGCTCCTTGCCCCCCGCCCTGGCACTGGTATTCATCCCCTGATATGGAGGAAGCTTGCCTGGTGGCCCAGAGCAGTCACTCTGTGTGTGGGGGGTGCGGGGGGTGTCATACGCGTATTCTCAGGTGGCTGGGAATGGGGTTCCACGTGGTCTATTAGGTTACACGTGAGCATTGGGTTGTTGAAACGCCCGTTTCTTGGCTTACCCTGCCTCTCCGAGATGGCCATCAGTGGGGGTCATTCTTCCCATGCCACATTTACCCCTAGAAGCCAAGGGGAGGCGAGCAGAAATGGGGGTGCCCCAAGAAAGGGAACTGAGAGAGGCCAGTGTAGGGTACCCTGGCTGGTGCCAGGGCAGTGCTGGCCGAGTTTCCCAAGGAGCAAATGGACTTCAGGACAGAGGCCAGATCTGAAGGTCCCCTGGAGAGAAGGGACCCAGTAGCAAGAGGCTGTGGGGGCCACTAGGGAGCCCAGAGGGGTTCCAGGACCTCACCCACCTCCACTCCGGGTGAGGGAGGGGTGGAGGAGGAGGAAGCAAAGGGCAGACCACACCCTTCCCCAAGGCCCTGGGCCCCAAGCATGACCCCAGCCTCACTTAGGTTTCTACCCAAGTTCAACCCAAGTTCAAACTACCAGATGAACCAGCCCCCTCCCATTCCACCCCAAGTCCCTGGTGTGGGGCACTGTGTCCAGAGGTTCCCAAGTGCCACCCCTTGTGGCTGGCACCATCCAGGGGGCCTGCGCCCCAAGGGACACTCACCATGTTGAGGTTCGTGAGCACATAGCGCTCAGTGTCCTCCTTGTGAGCCTGGTAGACGTCGGGGCCCACGGCCACCAGCAGCTCCAGGTGCAGGACCCTGTCGGCAGCCCATCTCCGGAGGCGGCCAGGGGAAGGGGGGCGGCCTGGGGAGGGAGGGGGCGGGGCTGAGGGTGAAGGTTCTGGAAAGCAGAGGACCCATAGCTTTGGCCGCCCACAGCCAGGTCTTTCTTGGACTCGGGAGACACAGCTGTGACCTGTCCCTGCCACTTATCCCGCCAGGGGGCCCAGTCCTCTGCTTTCTCCTGGGGAATGTGGGGAGCGCAGACTGAGAGCGCCTGTCTTGGACCCAGCCCCAGCCCCCGCCCCTGCCTTGGGCCCTCGGGAGCTGGCCTCCAGGCTCCTCAGAAATCAGTGGTCTCAGAGGGTTGAGGGGCCCAAGCTGTTGAAAATCACTTTATGTCGTGACTGTCAGAAGCGGTGGCTGGCCCAAGACACTGCTGGGCCTTGGACTTCAGCCCACCCCCAAGGCCAGATCCCATCAGTGACTAGGCATTCCGGAGCATTTGAAAGGACCAGGCCGCAGGGCAGGGCCCAAGGAGGGAGCTATCTCGTGGCTTTTATGTTGGTGTCTCCCCAGGGTCCCGGCGCTGGCTCTGTCCCCGTGCTGCCCCCCTCTGGGCACATGCTGGAGAACAGGGTCATTCCAAGATGGCCAGGAAGCCCGAGACAGCACCCTGCTGTCACCTAGGTGCAGCCGAGGGCCCAGATGAGCAGGCCTGAGCGGCAGCAGGGCCAACTCCAAACCTGGTCGCGCCCCTGGGCAGCCATGTAAGCCCGGAGCGGCCACCTTCTGTCTTTGGGCCTCCGTGTTCCCATCTGTGGCATGGAAAGTACTAGGATCAGACGTCCTGGCCGTGTCCCAGAGAAGGGAGACCCCAACTGCGCATGTCTGTGAACGATCTTTGTGATCTGTGCGAGGCTGTTCATCAGCTGGAGACCTGGCCGTCCACCTACAGGACAGCTGCGGGCATGGCCGGTGGCCACGTGTCCCCCCCACCGCCTGCCCATCCCCCAGCACCCTGAAGACCACGACTCAGCTGGGCTTGTGCCATTCTGCACAGCCCCTGGGCGCTGGGGAGAGCTGGCCTTCCCCCAGGGCTGTCTCCCTCTCCCAGGAGCTGTACCTCGGATGACCTGGGGGGCCTCAGGGACTGTGGGGGCCTCGGGGACAGGCCTGTGGATCAGGTGGGGCCGCGCACGAACCCAAGGAGGCAGCAGCGCCCAGTGCCGCCTCTGCACCGGCCGGACGTGAAACCTGTCCGCACCCACCAGGATGTCGCCCTCCTGGAGAAGAGAGAGCAGACAGGCACGTAGCCCACCCACCCCACCGCAGGACAGGGCCCCTCTGGGACATGATGCTCACCAAGTGGCCCGAGCAATAGGTGACCCTGGCCACCGCGCCCAGGGGTAGGAGGGGGCGGCCTCCAGTGAAGCAGAGACGGGGCGGCCGCCTCAGGAGCCGGAGGGAGGCATTCAGCACGAGCTCACTGGTGAAGGAGGTGGCGAGGAGGCTCCGCTCCAGCGGGAAGGAGATGGCAAAGAGCTGTCCCAGGGCGCGTAGGGAGCAGCTGGGGGCCCTGCAGGGAGGCCCCGAGGGCCCCTCCTCACAGATGCAGGTGAGCGGGGCCACGTCGAATTGCGGCACTGTGGGACAGAGGAGGCCGCCTTGCTCGCTCACCCCTGCTCAGTCCTCTGTGTCTTCCTGCCCCGGCGAGGGGGCCCCGATTCATTCCCTTTGGTGAGTGGGGAACAGGGCTGGCCTGGAGCCCGAGGGGCCTGGGTTCAGGTCCAGCTCCTCCCAAGCACACAGTGTGGTGGGCTGCAAGTTGCCTCTCCAACTGGGACCTCACCCCGGGGCAGACCAGCACTCGGCACACTAGCCTCGCCCCAGAATACGGCTTGAGGGGTGGTCTGAACCCCAACAGGCAGAGCAGGTACAATCACAGCTTCTCTGGCCCTTACAGAAGAGCAGACGCCCAAGGCCAGCCTCCCCACCCTTCCCCACGGATCTGCCTCACCCCAAAGTAGCCCCCAGGCCCCAGGAGGTCCCACCCCCTCAACCCCAGGCGGCCCCAAGCAGTGCTCTGTGTGCATGTGACCCAGGCAGCAGGGAATTCAGTCACAGATGGGACATCCCCTACTGATCTCCACCCTGACCACCAGCCCACCCTGCTTCTGGTCTCCAGCAGCTTTCACATCAATGGCCCGACTGGGAAAGGGGGCTAGGGCCCCAGGGAAGTCTGAAGGCGTGGCCGGGAGCAACAGGGGAGGCTCTGGCCAGAGCCCGGGCCAGCGCCTATCTTGTTTCTCACGGAAAGGATAAATATTTCCATGTCCATCCATGGCCAGAAATGCTCCTGCAGCACAGCCAGCCCAAGGGAGGCCCGGGAGCAAAAAGGACCAGCTAATTAGGAACCATTCCCTTGAGATACTGAGCAGAAGCCTGGGGTCAGAACCCCAGCTCGGCCCAGGACGCCTGGACCAGCTTTCACTGACTTGGCAGAAGCGTGGAGTTCATGAACAGGAATGACGGCAGCTTCACCTCCTCCCAGGACCTCCCCACCAAGCGGAGCCCTGCCTCAGTGCCGAGATGCCCCGCAGGCTCCGAGGACCTCCCTCTGCTGAGAACACCCCAGACAGGTACCTTTTAAGGTAGCATCAGGGCCAAAATAAGAAGTCACTTCCTCTGGCTCCAAAGCTTGGAGAAATTGCTGCAGGACAGAAAAGGCCAGGGAAAAGAGGGGCGGGGAAGGGGGCGGGAGAGGGGCAAGGCAAAGGAGGAGGGGAGCCAAGGTGGGGGTGGGGGACGCGCAGTAATGAGAAGCCCTTTCCTTTCTCTGTAAACACACTGTCCCCGAAACCCCAAGCTCAGACCGACCCCCCTCCCAGTGCAAACCTGGAAGATGAAAGGACACCCCCACTCTGCCCAAAGGCTGTCTGGGCAGCCCCGTCTCTCCCCCACCCCCCACCCCCGGGGCACCCTCTGTCAGCACCCAGAAGAGCTCAGATTGCCAGCCCCAGGGCACCCGAACACCTCGGCTCCTGCACATTCGCCCACCTGCTGGAAACCGGACAGTCCCCGGCAGCCCAGGAGAAAGAAGGAAGTGAGCATTGTCCCCACGCATCTCCCCCAGGGGCGAGGCTCCCTCATCCTCAGGAGAACCCGCCTGCGGCAGAGGGAGAGAGCCTTGTGACTGGAAATCTGCCCAGCATGGGATGTGGCGGTCCCCAGGGGGCCGGAAGAGGAGGCTGTGTTTACTCTTGGGAGCTTCCTCCCAGGGCAGGGGCCACGGGGGTGGGCAGCCTGAAGGAGGCTCTTGCACTAGGCTGGTCCTTGGTCTGCAGCGCAGGACCCTATACCCCGGAACGGGGCGGAGCCAAGCAGCGCAGTCTGGAGGAGGGAGCACTGGACCAGGAATCTTAACATGTGGACCCAGGCATGATTCTAGAACTGGGTCTGGGTTACTCTCCACGGGCTGACGACAGGCTGTACCAGAGACAGCGACATTGCAGCCTCAGCAACCTGCTCACGTCCACGTCCACAGACACCCCACGATCTGCCCTGCTCTCCTGTCCTCATTCCCCTTTGTCAACCTAAAATAGTCAGGAGGTGATTGATAATTACACAAGCACATTTACCTGGGATCGAAGAAGTGCAATTTGGGGCACATAGATTTGGGTCACAATCCAAATAGTGCCCCACTAGGAAGCAAAAGTCAGGGGCATCTACAGCAAAAACACACTGGCTGTGGGGCGCCTGGGTGGCTCAGTCGGTTGAGCGTCTGACTTCGGCTCAGGTCATGATCTCATGGTTCATGGGTTCGAGCCCCGCGTCGGGCTCTGTGCTGACAGCTCAGAGCCTGGAGCCTGTTTCAGATTCTGTCCCTCTCCTGCTCATGCTGTCTCTCTCTCTCTCTCTTTCTCAGAAATAAATTAAACGCTAAACAAATTTTTTTTTACAAAAAGAAATAGACTGGCTGTATACACTGCTTGCAGAGAACTTTGGACTGGTGCTGGTGGCAGAAAGGAGATCTGTGTAAGACAAATCTTGACTAACGCTGTCGCTGAGCAATCCTTTCACTCGCCAATCGCAAGGGTTCAGTCCTTGAAGCATGTGCACTTTGGCCCAGTTCAAAAGTTCATGGTTCCACTGGTGATAGCAAGACGTGCATATGGCCCATCTCCTTATGGACTCCAGCTCCATTTTAAAACCCCGTGACATAAGTGACCCTGTTGCGTTTCACCCTCCTTGCCCAGTGCAGATGCCGCCCCCCACTGAACCCACCCCTCACAAACACTCCTCTGCTTTCCCCTCACTCTCAGCCACTGCTGAGTTTGTGCCTGCCCCCCACCCCCCGCCCGTGGATAGTCACAGAACCACACCATATGTCCCAGACCACCTGGCAGCCTCCTCCACTTTCTGGAATGTTCTCAGCCATACTCTCCAAAGCACTGTTTCACACTCCCTGCCACCTCCAGGACACCCCCCCCCCCC
>NW_027531908.1:94942-96186 GCF_008692635.1 Crocuta crocuta | reverse complement strand
TCTGAAGGTTTCTTGGCTTCTTGTCCTCTTTATTAGGGAGGCTGCACCAACTCCATTCTGGGCCGAGCTGCTCCCCATTCCCAGGCCGGATCGTTGGACGGCCCGAGGCTCTCTCTGTCCATCCTGCTTTTCTCCCTCTCCTTTCCCAGGTATGCCGCCCTAATTCACGCGATGCACTCCTGACTTTCTCTGTGATGTTCCCTGGAGACCCAGATGGCCACGGGCCCTAATCCAAACTGCCTCCCTGCTGGCCTGGTGTCTGTCATCGGCTCCCGCTGGCCTCCCTGCTTTCTCTCTCACGCCCTCCCCATCCCATTTCACTTAGAGTGGCAGTGATCCTTTAAGAACTCAAGTCAAATTGCAACACCACCACCANTCTACAACAATCAATGGCTTCCCCTTGTCCTTAGAGTAAAACTAGCAAACCCTTCCCTCAGCCTCCGGGACTCTGTAATCGTAGAACAGACAGACTGCCGTCTCTCTGCCTGCATCTCTAAGCCTCTCCCCTCGGCACACAGAGACTCGGCCACACCAGCCTGCTTCTCCTTACTTAGATAGTGCTCTTCCCTCCAAGCCCTGGTTTCACATTCAAGTTTCAGCTCAAATGTCACCCGACGGAGGAGGACCTGATCTAAGTGACGTCCAAATAGGGTTGCCACATTTAGAAAATAAAAATCAGGACGCTCAGTTAACTTTGAATTTTGGATCAACAAGGAATAATTTTTGTTTGTTTTAGCAGACATATGCCCCAAATATTGCACATGCTGCATCGGACACATTTGTACCAAGAACTATCCTTTGTCTGGAATTCCCATTCCCCTGGGCGTCCTTCGTTTTGTCCGGTTTCCCCAGCATCTCACTTTATCACCTTCGCGGTAGTTAGGAGCATCCAGAATTACCCGGTTGGTTTGTGATGTTTCCCCGAAAGCCCCCCACCCCCGCACGACACACACTCACGTGGAAGCTTTAGGGAAGCGGAGGCCTCAAGGGCTCCCCAAGGTACCGAGGGCCCAGGCAAGGTGGACCAGTAATTTATCACCACGATGTGCCATAAACTAATACACAGCGTAGTTACCCTACTTTCTCATTGCCGCCGGCCGTGGCTCAAGTGCTCTGCAGCCCAGGGCGCACGTGCGGCTCTACCAGCACCCTGGGGTCGTCTTTCCGTCTGGCGGCCTCAGTTTCCCCACTCGGTGAGGAAGGGGCGGGGCTAGGGCCGCCCGGCTCGGGGGCGTGGCCCCGGC
>NW_027531908.1:89797-94916 GCF_008692635.1 Crocuta crocuta | reverse complement strand
TGCGCCGCGACGGCCCTACACCGACAGCGGCCCCCCAGTTCCCTTCCGGCGCACGCGTCTCTCGTCCCCGGCCCGGCTCTCGGTAAGGCGCTGGGCCTACCCCAAGCCTAGCCTAAGTCCTGGACCCCGGACGCCGCTCGCTGGAGTGGTGGCCCTCCTCCCAGGCCGGAGAAGAGCCCCGCCCTGCTCCCGGCCGTGCGGAACCAGGAGCGGAGGCCCGGTTTCCAGCCGGCCCGGAGAGAAGAGCACTTCCGGAGACCGGGACGCGCGTGCCGGGACGCGCGCGGCGCCGCTTCCGGGGTCCCGGGGGCTGGTGTCTCTCGAGCCGGGGAGCTGGGGGCTGGCCTGGGCCTGCGCTCGGTGGGCAGAGCCCGGCTCCGGGCCCGGGGGACCCCGGCCGGGGGGCGGGATGGCCAAGGCGCTGACTCCTAGGCGCGCCCCGGGCGACCGCCTGGCTGAGCCGGGGCTTGGCAAGCAGCTAGGTCGGAAGAAAAGCAGGAAGAGGAGATTCTGGAAAAGCAGAGGGCGAGATGCAAGCAAGACACCGGGCGGCGGCCCCGGCGACGTCGTGGTGCGACCTCCGAAGGCGCCGGAGGACTTTTCCCGGAACTGGAGGGCGCTGCAGCAGGTGGGATCTGAGGGGCCGCTGGGCAGGCACGTGGGAGTCCCAGACCTTTCGCGGGCGCATCAGCCTGTGGAGGTGGACAGCGAACCCGCGCGAACGTGACAGAACTGGGGTTTGTGAGTAGCTTTGATGGCAGCTGCCCCCGGGGTACTGATCTCTTCACATTGCGGACTCTGGCGTGATCTACACGTGTGTTGTTTAACCCCCACGCCAGCGCTGTGCGGGGGCCGCCTTTGTCAGCTCCTTTTACAGAGCGGAAGGGGGCCCGGAAAGGTTAGAGAAAATATCGGGGCAGAACCGGGTGTCCCACACCAAGAGCCGCTGCTCCGAACCCCACGTGGTGTCCTACTGCCTTTCTCCTCACTGGTGGCCGGTGCCTTCGTGGAGGTTCCTTTTATGTTTGTTTATTTTTGAGACAGAGACAGACTGTTAGCAGAGGAGGGGCAGAGAGAGAGAGTGAATCCCAAGCAGGCTTGATGCAGGGCTCGATCCTATAACCCTTGGGTCCTGACCTGAGCCGAAATCAAGAGTCGGTCGCTTAACCGAGCCACCCAGGCCCCCCACATGGAGGTTCCTTTCTGCCCAGTGCTGTTCCATGTAGTTCAGTCTATACCTTCCTTGAAGTTAAGCTGCTGTTGTCATCGCTGTTTTCCAAGCGAGGAAACTGAGGCACAGAGCTTGAGGAATTTGGCCCAGTGTCACAGAGCTGGTAAAAACGTGGCAGATCAGGGTGCAGATTCACACTTTCGAGGCGGAGTTTCTGTTCTTAGCTAGCAGTGACTTTCAGAGTCTTCCACAGTTTTGGGGGCTAGAGAAGAGCTTTGAGCCTCTTGACACGGCGAGTGCCTCTGGATGGGAGGTCCTGACTGCCTTTGTGGACGGACAGGACGGAGTAGGCTCCCTCGGGCAAACCCGGGCTTCTGGGTGATTTCTTGGGCCGTGGCTCCTCCTCCTCCTCTTTCTCTCAAGGAGGTAAAGCAAAATCGCGTCAGTGGAAAGGAGGTTCATTAGGGGGGAAACCTTATGTTTCCTGTACGTCGCACGAAAAAGTAAGTCCTTCTTTGGTTAAGTGCGGCAGGAACAAGTAAGTAGAAACCCACACCCCAGGGTCTTAACTGCAGTTAAGAGCAGTCGTGCTGGGGGCTGGAGCTCAAGGGGAAGCCCCGCACCAGCCCTTCCTGTCTGAGGCTCCTGGCAGCCCTTCACCGCCGTGGCCTTGACTGAAACTCTTCTGTTGAACACACAGCCCTTCCTGAGACCCTTGCAGCACACAGAGGGGTTCATAAAGGAGGGCGTTCCGGGGCAGCAGCTCTTTGGCCTGGTCTGGGGAACGCGAGCCCTCAGTGAATGGAGACCAGCTTGCTCGTATCCCTCCAGCCAGGTGAAGCGGTCTGTGTTCAGGCATTCGGTAGGCACTGAAGATGTTGGACAGCAGTTTAAAATTTTGTAGGGGTGAGGCAGCAGGTATCAGATCGTGCCTTGTAACGAGATGAGCAGAGAATACTGTCTCCCCACAAGTTACCAGGCGGGAAGGAGAAAGGACTTTTCCCAAACTGTCAGATGATGGATCTCACTGATCCTGTGGGAAGTGCCCGTAGACATGACTGACTCGTGGATATGCACACACGTAAGGTTTTTCAATCTCTCATGCGTGGTTTCCAAATTAAAACATGTTGTGTATTTTGTCTTGGGTCCTTTTAGCTCCTGAAACAAAAAACACAGGCCCCGGAAAAGCCTCTGGTTATCTCTCAGACGGATTCCAAACAGCAGCCCGGAATTCTCCAACAGAACAGAAAAGCCACCCGAGATAAAGCAAAGAGAAGTGAGATGCGGACAGAAACGGCGGCCCCAGAGGCCGTGGGGGACTCTGGTCCCGGGTCGTCGCCTCCCACGAAGGTCAGCGGAGCAGAGCATGGGGAGAAGGCAGCCAAGAAAAGGACCAATAATGATATTTCTCCGGAAGGAGGAGACATCAAGCGCAGGAAGCCAAAAGCTAAGGAGGTGACTGTGGCCTTGACCCCAGTCCCGCCCACCGAGTGAGTACTGGTGGTGTGTGCCAGCCGATACCCCTTGGTGCGGCTGGCGGCCTCGGGGGAGGGCCCTCCGGGTGCTGTGTCGTCGTTTACTTGTCTCCCCCAGGATGGAGGCGTGGTGAGGGCAGGGCCTGCTGGTAAGCGCTGTAACTTCAGGGCCTAGAGCACAGCGAGGCACTTAGGCCTCCGTGAAGACTTGTGGGGTAACGGACGCCAGAGCCAGAAAGACCCAAGTTTGAAACCGATTCCTGCGTCTTGCCAGTCGAGTGCCTTGATGCAGGTTCTTGCTGTCCCGAGCGTCAGTGTGGTCACCTGTGGGGGGGGGGGGGCTCGTGAGATGGGACGTGCTGACCCAGCGCCTGCCGGTGACTCAACAAACTGCGGAGGTCACTCCCACGGGGAGGAGCGGGGTCCAGGGGCCGCCTCCAAATGGCTCGGCGGAAGGCCGCGCGTTCCTAAGTCAGGCTGGTGGCGAGTCACCTGCGGGTTGAGGGCACAGTTCCAGAAGGCTCCAAGGAGAGAGCGTTTTGAGCGCCGGCCACGTGTCACTGTGCTGGGTACACTTTCTGGAAACCGGCAGTCACTACAGGGCCCACACCCCGAGCCTGACAGGCAGGCCGGAGAGGCGGCCAGACTGGAATTAGGCGGGTAATTCTGTGGGTGTGGGCAGGGTAAATCCGATGAGGGTGAAGTGCATGGGAGCCCATGGCCATGGAGCGTGTCGGCCCAGTGGTGTTGGGAAGTGGTTTCTAAGGAGGTGATGTTTGGCTGCGTCCAGAAGGTAGTTCACCAGGCAGGCGCATCTGTCCGGCCGTGGGCATCCGCCTTTGAGGGTTTGGCGTGAAGACACCAGGGGTAGGGGGCGTCTGTGATTCCATTTTGTAGTCGGTGCCTTTATGTGCATCTCCTAAAGGTCCGGTGACAAGCTTCCTGCTTTCTCAGTTGGGAAGAAAATGCCAGCGGCCGTTACACATGGCGCGCCTGTCTGTGCTCTGTGTGTTTCTCTGTGGCTCCTGGGTCAGGGTAGTGAGCGCGTCTCCCAGTTAAAAGTGGCAGAAGCGCCGCGCTGATCCAGCAGCGGGGGTGGCGGTGTGGGCCCGATCGCGGGGGCCCCTCCACTGAGTGGCACCCGCAGCCCACTCCCTCTGCCTTCCAGGGAAGACATCTGGTTTGACGACGTCGACCCAGTGGACATCGAGGCGGCCCTGGGCCCAGAGGCGGCCCGGATAGCCAGGAAGCAGCTGGGACAGAGCGATAGCAGCGTTGCGCTGGTGAAGGAACAGGCCTTCGGCGGGTACGCAGGGCGGCACCGGGCAGGGGAGGGGGAGGGTTTCGGGCAGGAGCTCCCCCGCGCCCCTAGCAGAGTCAGGCAGGTGCTGCCCCATCCTGTGAGGAGCCCTGAATGCCGAGCTGGTCTCCGCGTGGCGGTGGGAGCCGGGAGCTTTAGGGGCCGCCTGTTGGTCCGCGGTGTTGAGTGGACGGGACTTTGTCTCCCTCAGGCTGACTAGAGCCGTAGCCATGGACTGTGAGATGGTGGGCGTGGGCCCCAAGGGGGAAGAGAGCATTGCCGCCCGCGTGTCCATCGTGAACCAGTACGGGAAGTGTGTTTATGACAAGTGCATCAAGCCCACCCAGCGGGTGACGGACTACAGGACGGCAGTCAGCGGGATCCGGCCGGAGAACCTCAAGCAGGGTGGGTCCGCGGGCCGGCGAGCGCGGGAGAGGCCGTGCCTGGCCCATCTCTTCCTCTTTATGATTATTAAGTATATTCACTTGGAGAGAGAGTGTGTGAGCAGGGGAGGGCCTGAGAGGGGAAAGAATCTCAAACAGGCTCTGTGCTTTTAGCACACGGGGAGCCTCACACGGGGCTCGAACCCGCAAACCGTGAGATCACGACCTGAACTGAAACCCAAGAGTCAGACACTTAACCAACTGAGCCACCCAAGAGCCCCTTTTTTAAATTATTACCTCATTTTTTTGAGTAATGTTTCCATCCAAAGTGGGGCTTGAACTCACGACCCCTAGATGGAGAGTCACACGCTCCTCTGCCTGAGCCAGCCAGGCGCCCCCTTCTCTCCCTCTTGTCCCCTTTCTGATCTGGAGCATATGCCACAGCAGGAGTCCCAACAGCCCTGTGTCTCCCAGGGTGACTGTTTTCAGATGGCTCTCAGATGCGTTTGTGTCTTCACCTGTGTGTCACTTGGCAGTAAAGGCCCAGGGAGTGTGCTGGCGTGGGGGTGAGGAGGGAAGGTGGGGACAGATTGCAGGGTCCCGTGGATCTTCGTGGGGACGTCGGGAAGCCACGGGAAGGTCTGAGCAGTGACAGGCCTGGCTCAGGTGTCTACAGGTTCTCTCTGGCTGTGGGATTGAGAAGCGACTCAGGCCATGAGGGTGGAAGCCAGATGAAAGGGCATGTGCTGCTGGTGACCTGCTTGTGGCCGGGGGGGGGGGGGGGGGGGGG
>NW_027531908.1:84582-89709 GCF_008692635.1 Crocuta crocuta | reverse complement strand
GAACCTGGCCCCACCCCAGGTGCACCCTGAAGGTGGAGTCTGGGGGGTGTGCTGGACAGGCCGTGTGGGAGGAGTCACACAGGTGATTCCGAGGTTAGAGATGCGAGGCTACTGCCCTTCCCCTGTTCCTCTCAGGCTCCCTCTGCACAGTAACCAGCCAGGCGGGACCCCGGCCTAACCAGCCCCTTGGCTCCAGGCTCAGTAGGGACCTGCTCGGCATGGACTGTCCTGGACCTGATCCCTCCTGTCCAGGGCCGGGCGCAGTGGCTCCCAGCCTTCCCGTGGCAGGAGACGGTGGGGACCCAGGGCATCCGCCAGAAGAGCAGGTGGGGCTGCCTCTGGAGGGGTGTCTGGGGGAGCACTCCTCGCTGTCTGCGGCCAAGGACCCGTCTTGTCTTTACCTGCAGTTGGAAAGTGTGAAATCTCAGTCCCGGTTCTCACTAGATTCAGCGGTAAAAATGACTGTCAGGTTGCCACGAGCGCTTCTGAAAGGCCACTGTGCCCCCTGCGCCCGTCCTGGCCATGGAGGGCGTGATATGGGGCTCACTGGCATGGCCCAAGGCGCTAAAATTCACTTCTCTGTTCTGGTCATCAGGAGAAAACCTGGAAGTCGTTCAGAAGGAAGTGGCGGACATTCTCAAGGGCCGGATTCTAGTTGGACACGCACTGCATAACGACCTCAAGGTACCACTGCCTCGTGCAGGCCGTACCCCCGCCGCGGGCCCCTCCCCCACCCCGCATCCCCGCCATGGTCCGCACTGCGTCCTGGAGGCACTTTCATTACTCGGACTTATGGCATCTCTGTTGGGAAGGCCCCGGAAACAGCACCCCATGCCAGTGGTCCGGTTCTTCCTGGGCCGAGTGTCGGCCGTTTCCGGTTCTTTAAGAGGCATCTGATGGTCCTGCTCTTACAGGGGGTCGACCTGAGGCTCTGTGAGTTGAGTGATCTGCCCACAGCACCCCCGTGGCAGAGCTGGGTGCAAACCCAGACCTGGGGCCAGGCGCCCTTCCCCCAGCTCTCGCACCACAGCAGGTGGCACTCGAGCTCGAGGGTCCACCTCGTGCCCTGGAGGCCATGTGCCCGGCCTCTGCTCCCGGAACGTCCTTGCCGTGGGTGGAATCGTCCCGGCCGATCTTCGGAGAGCCGCGGGACGGGCCGAGTGCGCGTGGGGCTCTTCACCCCGTCGTGGAGCCCTGGAGCCCTCGGGGGTTTCAGGTGTCGCTGAGCATGGGTCTTTGTTGCCTTTTAAAATAACTCGGAAGTGCTGAACTCACGGCGGGCGCTCGGCCCGCTGCAGCTCAGGACCGGAAGTCTCAGTGCCGCCTCCCTGCTGGGCCGCGCCGTCTTCTCAGGCTGCACCGTCCCTGGGGACTCGGGCACGCTCGTGTCCGGCTCTCTGCTGAGGCTGTCTTGGGGTCGCGAGATGAGCTGGGAGCACACGTTCTCCAGAAGCCCCTGCTGGTGCGACACCCGCTCGGGACACAGGAGCGTGGTGGTTGCCGGGTAACCGACGGCTGTCGGTCTCCAGTTCTGGAGACTGTGTTTTTATTTATTTATTTTTTTTTTTTAATTTTTTTGTTAAATGTTTTATTTATTTCTAGGAAAGAGAGAGAGACAGCGTGAGCAGGGGAGGGTCAGAGAGAGAGGGAGTCACAGACTGAAACAGGCTCCAGGCTCCGAGCTGTCAGCACAGAGCCCGACGCGGGGCTCGAACCCACGAACCGCGAGATCATGACCTGAGCAAAAGTCGGACGCTTAACCCACTAAGCCACCCAGGCGCCCCAGAGATTGTGTTTTTATTAACACAGTTCTTAGCGTTAGGCATTGTCTTTAGTCCGCGTGAGAGCTTTCCATCCCAAGTCCAAGTTCACATCAGTACCCGCTTCCCCGTCTGTGTTACACGCTAGGACTCCTCGTGGGAAGCTGCTGGGAGAAAGTGCCACCTCTGCACGCTGACAGCACCGTGACCGTCACCGGGTCCTCTTCTTCCAGGTGCTGTTTCTCGATCACCCGAAGAAGAAGATTCGGGACACGCAGAAATACAAACCTTTCAGGAGTCAAGTGAAGGTACTTAACGCGAGCACGGCTGCGTACGTCGTAGTTCTGTGGGTTCGCATACTGTCGGTTCCGGGCCCTGGTGGCTTGCTGGTTAAAGGGGTTTGGTTTGGTTTTGGGGGGGCCTTTTAGCTTTGGAAACTATAAAGAAATGTTAAAAAAACAAAAACCCCAGAGATTCAGTGAACGTTAACCTTTAAAAGTCAGTGCAACCAGGGGCCTGCTGTCCTGGTCTCTGTGGTGAGGTCCCCGGCTGTGAGAGGAAGCCGCCCTCGGGTCTGCTGCAGAGGGGGCCAGACACGCAGTGTGGGCGAACTGGGTGTCACGTGCCCTCGGTGCCCCCGGCACTTCCGGTGAAAGGCATGTTGAAGTACCCTGGGTCAGGGCTCAGTAGGTGACCCCCCCCACTCCCCACCCCCGCTGAGCAGCCTGCTGAGGCCTCCACCCCAGCGTGGCCGTGTGCTGTCCACTGTCCCCTGGCAGAGTGGGAGGCCGTCTCTGAAGCTGCTTGCAGAGAGGATCCTGGGGCTCCGGGTGCAGGAGGCAGAGCACTGTTCGGTGAGTGTCCTGGGGCGACAGTCCTCAGGATTGGGGGCCATCCCTGACCTTGCGGCCAAGGCGCTCTCTTGGGACCCCAACAAGTTATTTTTAGGAGGCCGCTGGTCCATAAAAGATGAAACGGCGCCCCGGGCTTACAGAGCGGATGTTAAATTCCGGGTGCTCGCTAACACAGAGAATTGTCATGTCGTACACAGTCCTCAAGAGAAAAAGGCCCCCATATAGATTGAAGCCTTTCCGAACCGTCCGGCCCAGGCCAGTGGTTCCCCTGGGCCTTGGTGACGGGCCCTGGCGACAGGGCAGGGGGTACTTACTGGCGCCAAGCTGCTGGCCCGTGGAGGCCTCAGGCAGCGACCACTCGGAGCCCCGCTCGCGTCAGCACTTGTCGCGTCGGCACTTGTCGCGTCGGCCACTGTCTGTTACGCCTCAGGAGGCAGCACGCCTATCCCTGCCCTGCCCTGGGTCCTTTCTTCCCCGCAGGCTGGCACCTGAGCTGCCAGAGCCCGACTGGGTTCGGGGCCCTACAGGGGTGCTCCGCTTGGCCTTCTCCTCGGCCTCCCCGGGGTGTGGCTCAAGGGCTCGGGTGGCATGCGCCCTGCCTGTCGCCTGCTGGGAAAGTCACAGTGGTGTTCTGGGCTCCCTAGATTCAGGATGCCCAGGCGGCCATGAGACTGTACGTCCTGGTGAAGAAGGAGTGGGAGCGTTCGGCACAGGACAGGCGCCCCCCGGCCCCGGACAGCAGCAGCGCCTCCCATCCTCAGGCGGTGACCGCACACAGGACCGCGCGGGTCTCCGCGTAGCAGCAAAGCTGTTGAAACATGTTCACCGTCCTGGTGGCAAGGTGTGGGGGCAGCCGAGACTGCTCCCTCCCTCTGCGATCCAAGACCTGGCGCCCTCACCAGGGGTGGGCAGCACCGGTGGGGGTCTGTCCTGGGGACCGACAGCGAGTCGGGGCTGCCTGCCACATGCTATCCCCACAGTGTGCTGGATTCACCAGGTCCCAGGGGCCAGAGGCACCCAGCGTCCACTGGATTGGTAGCCTCTTCCAGGGAGGAGGCCAGACCCCCGCTGTGCCTTGGGTCACAGGTCACAGAAAGATTCTTGGACTCAGGCCCGACGCAGCCAGTACAGTAAGCGCAGCTCTCACCTTATCTCTGGGTTCAGCGCAGCCGCCCTCGGACTCGGGGATTTTCTGAGGGTGCCATTCCTCCCTCACACCTCGCGCCCACCCCATGTATACACCCGCCAGGTTTCAACTTGAGGTCAGGGTTCGCAATGTGGCAAGTGAGGCTCAGCTCGTCGGAGCTGGGTGACTGTGGTTCCCCCAAAAGACGGGTGCCCCTCCCCATCGGGACAGATGTCCCCAGCTTTGGGGGGGGGGTCCTAGGTGTACCCATTGGGACAGATGTGCCGGTCCCCAGCTGTGGGGGGTCCCAGGTGTGCCCGTCAGGACAGATGTGCTGGTCTCTAGCTGTGGGGTGTCCCAGGTGTGAGGGTCTTTGTGAGAAGAGTTGGGAGCAGCCGGTTGTACCCGTTGCATAAAACCCCAGCTTTTACCAAACTGGCTGACACAGCACAAGGAAGACCCGGACCCACCGAGAGGATGTAACACACAGGCTTTTACTGGAGCTGGAGCGCGGAGGGTACACTTTCCCTCGTTCACGGTGGTCTGGAAGGGCCGCTTTTTCCACAAGGGCCACGCTGGTGGGTCCAGGGCCGAGGTCTGTGTGGAGCCTGCCGAATCGAGCCCCCAGGGCCCCACCGGTCCTCTGAGCTGCCCCCAGCACGTCTGCGTGAGTGAGGGGGACACCCCCCTCCCATGACCTAAGGGAAGAGCCGCTCACCAGGCAGCTCCAGGGCTGGACAAGGAAAGGAAGGGCAGGAGAGGAGGTACGGGGAGGCGGGAGGCTGCGGGGTGTCTGCCTCCTCAGGGCAGAGCTGACTGTTCCGCAGCGCCGGGCGGCGGGCCAGCCTCCAGCCTTAGGAGCACCTTCTCTGCGTAGGAAACCAGCTCCTGGAAAGAGAGCAGCAGGCATGAGTTCATGGACGCTCTTAGAGCCTTCGAGAAGGCATTTTTGTGACCAACTCTGCTCTTCCGTGAAGAGGTCTGTCCCTGCCCTTTAGGTTTTGGGGCCCGGAGACAGCTGTGAAGTTGCAGATGGGAAAAGAGTCAGGAAAACCATACACGCAGAGGGGTGCTTGGGTGGCTGTCGGTTGAGCCTGTGCCTCTTGACTCTGGCTCAGGCCATGGTCCCAGGGTCGTGCGATTGGGCTCCGCACTGAGCGTGGAACCTGCCTGGGATTTGCTCACTCTCCCTCTGCCCCTCACCCACTGGAGCTCTTTCTATGAATTTAAATAAATAAAGTAAAATAAATAAGTTATACACAGGGTCAAGCCTACTTGGCACACAATGTCTTGTTCTGGGCCCCTGGCTCCGTGCCGCCCAGATCCAGCTGTAGAGGCAGTTGGGAGGCCTGATGTGTGTCTCCTCCCTCCCCCCCCCCCCCCCCCG
>NW_027531908.1:84031-84576 GCF_008692635.1 Crocuta crocuta | reverse complement strand
CCCCCATGTGCTCACCAGGCTGGAGGTGAAGCGCTCCTTGATCTCCCGGGCCAGGGGCTGGATGCCGCTGGCCTGCAGCTCAGGCAGGATGTCATCTGTGGGCAGAGCAGAGGGTCCTGAGGCCAGTGGGACAAGGCTGGGCCCCATCGCACTTGGGCTTAGGCCTTAGTGTGACCGCACACTGCTCCTGGGGCCCAGGAGCCAGCGACCACCGCAGTCAGTGCGGCGCCTGGTGCCTGGAGCTCTGCTGTTGAACGAGCAGGAAGTTGGAGTACAGTTCCTTCTCTTCTCCCCACCAGTCAGGGCTGGGAGCAGGGCGCCTCTGACCACTGGCTTCCTGGGTGGGGGGATGAGAGGGAAAGGGGGACTCTCACCGTAGGACGCGAGGTGAGCCAGCAGCAAGCAGATGTTCTCCACCACCTCCGGGTCGTCCCTGTACAGCTGGTACGTGTCCTGGATGAGGCCGAGGCCGCTGCTGCCCTCCTCTGGCATTGCCACCTGCAGTGCCGCCAGCTCTGGGGGGGGGGGGGGGGGGGGGGTTTATT
>NW_027531908.1:83204-83993 GCF_008692635.1 Crocuta crocuta | reverse complement strand
GGGGGGTGGGGGGCCTGGATTTACTTCCTGCAACTGCCTGTGCCTTGGGGTCCTCTAGGAAGTGGGGTGACAGCAGTCCAGGGTGCTGAGGATAGCAGGGACCTCAACCGCTGGCAGAGGAGGCCGGTTTCCTGCCGCCCGAGGAACCTGAGGCCGGCGTTGCCCCACTGGTTGTAAAGCTCTCGAAGGAAGGCACCTGCGGGCCCCGGTTCCTCCTGGTGGGAATGCACGCCCCACCTCCCTCCCCCAGCAAGAGGCTCCGTCAGAGGCCTCAGCCCGCGGGCACAAGGGAAGCGCTAGAACGCGTCCCAGGACTTGCCTGTAGTGGGTGCTGGCGCAGCGCCAACACGGCACACGTACCCCCACCCCCAGTGAGGGGTCAGGCCCTGGCTCTAGAGGGCCTGTGGCCTGCGAAGTGTTACTCCTCAGACCCTCCTGGAGCCTGGGGAGATCTCACCCTCAAGCGGGCCCACTTGAGTTGTCCAGCCAGCAGGGGGCAGAGCCCCATTCCCGCTCAGACCCTGGCCCTGGGTTCTGAGCACCCCCTCCTCCGTTGCTGAGCAAGGTCGTCGCCTCTGCCCTCAGGGCCCCAGCTCCCCTTCCCGTGCCATGAGGTCGGCAGCTGANGGGGGGCCCTCCCCTGCCAGTGCTCTTTGGAGCCTCTCCAGGAACGAGGGCGGCCCCACTCCCACAGACCCAGACAGAGGCCTGGCCAGCCCCTGCCCCGCCCCCCGCCCAGCGCACCCTCAGAGGGGCGGGAGCACCCCTCACACGCAGGTCCGTCACGGC
>NW_027531908.1:80021-82404 GCF_008692635.1 Crocuta crocuta | reverse complement strand
CGGCGCCTAGCACTGCCCCCCAAGAACGGCCGGCGCTCACGTTGGGGGGACCTGTCTCCGGGGATGTCCTGATAAGCTGTGCCCGTAGGGACACCTGTGCAGACCTAACACCTGGGCGGGGTGTTCATGGACGCGGAGAGAGACTCACAGCACGGCACGAGGCTAAAGCCCCCACAAAACCAGGAGGTACATGGAAAGTCCCCACAGCAACTTCTGGATGATGGGACTATAGGTTGCCCTTTTCCTGTTTTGACTTTTCCGTTNCCCTCCACCCCCGGCTCACCGGACGCCTTTGCGAGGCTGGCCAGTCCCCGGTAGGCGTTGTTCACCAGCCGGACTCTGTCCTGGCACAGCCGGATGCTTCGCAGCAACAGCGTCACCGCATCTGCAAACTGGTGCTCCTTGATGCAGCCTGCGGAGGGCGCGGTCAGGCCTCGCGGCATTGCTGCAGGGGGAAGGGGGGGAGGCGCGGCCCAGCCCCGCCGCTCACCTAGCAAGGACAGCAGCCAGAAGACCGCGCAGCCCGCCTCGGCCATCTCCACGTCCGTGGGGTAGGCGGCCAGCACCTCAGCGACGAGGACTGGGGCTCTCTCCAAGGGGGTCTTGTCCACAATGACGGCTGGGACCGGGACACGAAGGAGGAGGGGACACCTCGCCCTGGGGTGCCTGTTGTATATGTGACCCCACGCGCCCTGCCTCCCACCAAGGACACGGGAGCCCCGTGGCCTGGAGCCCTCTGTTCCCGGGACCCGCTGCCCTGTTGCCGCTGGGCCAGAGGGGCCTGGAGGCGAGGAAGCGGCCCCGCCCCTTTTCTGCATCGGCGCCAAGTACCTTCAGAAACCAGGGGCTGCCCAGGAAACCCCAGCATGGGTGGCAGGTGGAGGGGCTCCCAGGGCAGGAGCCCCCAGAGTCGGGGGGACCCACCCGTCCAGACAGGGAGCCCCCTCCCTCCTTGCTCTTCCCCTGCTTCCAGGCGCCTCTGTGCGCTCTTGCCCTGAAGCATTTAAGGGACAGGACGCGGAGGCCCTCGAAGGCTTGCAGAGGTGAGCAGGGAGCAGCGAGGACAGCTGTCCCCGGGCAGGAGGAGGGCCCTCACCGGCCGCCAGGAGGGCCCGGAGCAGGCTCAGGCCGTTGATGCACATGTCCCTGTTTGTGAGGAAGGTTCTCAGGTGCTCCAGGATAAGCTCCAGCAGCCCGGCCTGCTGCAGCGCCTCCGCGGCCGACTCTGCGGGCGAGCCCCGGAGTGAGGGCCCCGGAGAGCCCCCTCCGTCTGTTGTCCTTACCCCCCCCCCCGGGTTTCTGGGCGCCTACTCAGCGCCAGTCACACGCAGCGTGGGGCCCAGAAACGGGACGACGCAGTCCACCCCCTGGGGCGCCAGGCCCAGTATTGCGCATCCCACTGTTGGGCTGGGACCGGCCTCGCGGGACCGACCGCACAGAGCGGGCCTGCGCCTCCTGAGACGAGAGCGTGGTTGCATCGTTGCCGGCGGGTGATACGCCTGCTGTCGCGTGGTGCCCTCTCCTAGCACCCCGCCCACTCCCCAAAGGGGGATCCAGCCAGGGTGGTGAGGAGCAGAGGGCGGGGTGCCTGCCCCTGGCTGGCCACGGGGCTCCAGGTGAGCGTCCTGGGGCTCACGGGCCCGGCTTCCCGCTGGAGAGAGGGCTGCCCACCCGGTGAGGAAGGTGGGAATGGGTAAGGCGCCAAGGGCCCTGGGTCACGGCGCTCCCTGCGGCATCCCCTGTCCGGCCACCGATGGCCTGCGTGGCTGGTGGCTCCCGGAGCCCAGGTGCTCTGGGAAGTGGAGCCCATGGTGGCACCTGGCAGCCAGTCAGTGTTGTGCGTGTTTGTGGAGGGAACAAGTGACTGCCGAATGGAAGCTTCCCGTCGGGAGAGGAAACAGGACGAGCGCGTGGAAGAGACCCCGCTGCAGGCAGCACGATTGTGCCATCCCGAGGGGGGCGGGGCATCAGCGTCACCCCGTGCCCCTGCAGCGCCCCAGCCTCCGCCCGGGAGAGGGAGGGCCTGGCGCACCCACCCTGGCTGGAGATGATGGTGAGCACGCCATAGACCGTGACCAGGAGCTGCTCCGACTCCGGGTGAATCCGCAGGCAGTTCAGCAGGACGGAGGTGACAGAGCTGTCACCTGGCACCTCAGCCGCTGGGTCCTGTGCCAGCGCTGCTTGGCCCGAGGGAAGAAGCCCAGGGTCACCTCCCGAACCTGGGCTCACGGGACAGGGGGCAGGCAGGTGTGCTCCCTCCCTGGCTGGGGCGGGGGCAGGGGGCAGTGCCCCTACTTCAGGTGGAGAAAGCCAAGGTGGAGAAAGCCTTGCCCTCCTGGCATGGAGCACATCGCCACAAGTGTCCCCCCCCCCCCCACGAAGC
>NW_027531908.1:47668-79625 GCF_008692635.1 Crocuta crocuta | reverse complement strand
AAGCTGGCGAGTGAGCAGCGCCGTGCAGCCAGGGCTGGTCCCCAAGGTTCTGCTGGCACTGCGACAACGCGCCGGAGCCCCCAGTTAGCAGGTGCGGCTGGGCACCCACCTCGGCCCAGCGTGCACAGCAGCAGGGAGCAGGCATGCAGCTGTAGGCCCAGGACCCTCTCGTGTTGCGTCATGATGGCGGTCAGCACCTCCACCAGTTCTGTGGGCCACGGCAGAGCTGGCAGGGCAGGGGGGCGAGGTGAGCCTGGGCACAGGGCCGGGGCCGGCCCCCAACTCTGCCGGGGTCTACAGGGCACCGTGCGCGGGCCGCTGGCTGGATGTGGAGGCGGGGAAAGACGGTGCTTATTGGGCGCTCGCCGTGTGCCTGCCACGGGCATCCTGTCCCAGCAGCCCCCGAGGGAGGGCCTTCCTGTGACTCTCATCTTGCAGATGAGGAAACCGGGCAGAGAAACGACAGCACTTGCCTTGAACCCGGCCTGACTCTGGAGCCCGGGGTCATAACTACCCTGAGTGTGGGCATCCGTGGGTGTTGTTGACTCTCCTCTGTGCTGTGTGCTGGGTAGGGGGTAGAGGCAGGGGCGGGCAGCTGAGGGGCCAGCACCCACTGTGCCCCTCCTCCACCGCTGCTCTGTGTGCCTTGTTCTGAGAACAAGCAGGAGAGCGCTGGCGCCCAGGAGGCCGAGCACAGCTAGCTGGCTTCTAAATGAGGCTGGCTGGGGCGGGTGTGGCTCCAGCAAAGCCTCCCTCGGCTCCTTCAGGAAGACAAAATCTCCCTTCCTATGGACTCTATTCTGGCCACACCCTAGCTCCGGAAGGAGTCAAGGGGAGGGATGAAAAAGAGGGAAAGGCAGGTGGTCAATACTAGGTCTCTGCTGCTGCGTTAGAGGGGCCGGGACTGGGCGTCTGCAATCTCTGGGGCCCCAGCCACTGAACAGACCTTTTGTGCAAGGACAGATGGACAGTTGATAGATGGATGGACTGATGGTTAGACGGGTGGGGGGGATGGATGGAGGGACAGTCAGACGGGGGCAGTGGGTGGATGGATGGGTGGGTGTATGGATGGATAGGTAGATGGGTAGTTAGATGGGAAGGTGAATGGAGGGCTGATGGGTAGACAGATGGATGGGTGGGTGGATGGATGGGTGGATGGATGGATGGATGCACGGATGAATGGCTGGTTAGATGAGGGGGTGGGTAGGTGGGTGGGTGGATGGATAGACAGTTAGATGGGGGTGGTGGGTCGATGGATGGATGGGTAGATGGATAGTTAGGTGGGAGAGTGGCTGGAGGACTGATGGGTGGACAGATTAAAAGACAGATGNAAAAAAAAAGACAGATGGATGGGTGGATGGATGGGTGGATGAATGGATGGACAGTTAGATGGTGATGGTGGGCGGATGGATGGATGGGTAGATGAGGGGAGGTGGCTAGCGGGCTGATGGATGGGTAGACAGATGGATAGATAAATCAATAGAGGAGTGGATGGATAGATGGATAGTTAGATGGGAGGGGTGGCTGGACGAGTGAGTGAATATAACATTTACACTAGTGAGACAAGTTGAATAGAGAGATTTTATGAAACCATGTTTTGACAAAACTTAGAGGATCCGAACGCTCTGATGCAGAGTGTTGGGAAGACATGCTGTCTGACTCAGTAGGTGGGGAAGCTGGGGTGTCTGTGGGGGGCAGTTTGCAGCATCTGTGAAACTGAACTCTTCCCACCTGAACATCTAGGAATTCATCCTACAGAAACGCTCACACGAGCGGGCACGGAATGTGCTCCAGGGCGCTCAGTACAGGTTAGCTTATGATACTGGACAAACAGCAACAAGTCAGAGCCCCTCAACAGCAATGGTGGGAGGGATGGGACGTCCCGTTAAGGATCTATGAAGATCGTGGGAAGGCAGAGGCCACTACAAACTGCACACCGAACCAGCCCATTCCCGCCTTCTGCTGGGGTAAAAGGCGCAACCCGGCAAGAATTCCAGGCTGCCTGTTCCAGGTGGGGACACGGGCCTCAAAGGTGCAGGAGAGCCCCTCTAGGGGAGCCTGCGGGAGGGATCATGCGCCCCCAAAGGCCCGTGCCACAGGGCGAGGCCCGGAGGAGCTGGGCAAGGTGGGCGGGGCCCTACCTAGCTGGTCTTCGGGCATTCTCAGGAGCCTGTCCATGGCTTTGAGCTGGACTTCGGGTCTGCTGGAGAAGTTCTGCATGACCTCTGCAGGAGACAGGACGGCACGGGGAGGAGCCCGGCTGGCTCAGGGACCCTTCTGAGGGCCGGGGCGCCTGGGGTCCATCTGTGGGCACCACGCCTCCCGCGGATGCATAAGATAGGGCATGAAGGGACCCCCTAATCCCCACTTCGCAGGCAGAGGCAGCCCCGAGCCTTAGAGTCTCACTCGAGGCTCACCATGGCCAGAGTTCTGCCCAAGCCCAGGGCTCTTCACACTGCGCCTCTGAGCCTCCCTGCAGGGCTCTGCCTTTGATTCATGACGGAAGCCCCCAGCCCCCAAAATGAGCAGCAGTCTCCAGCTGTGCACACCGTAGAGCCCTTCCTCATCGCCCCGTGGCTGGGCACTGTGCACCCCGCTGCGGCTCCCCTTACTCTTGATGGGGACACAGGCTCAGAAGGGTGACTCGCTCGAGCCCACTCAGCTGGTGGGTGGAAAGGACCCAGGGGCCTGCCTCCAAAGCTCACGACCGCGAGATTCAGGGAAAACAGAAGCCAGGGCCTCGTAAGCAGTCCTCCCCCAGAAGTGGGGGCAGGAGTGGCAGATGGGGGAGGGGGTCCCTTGTCACAACAGCCAGCGCAGGGAGCCACAGACCGAGGGAGGGCTGGGAAAGTGGAGCTTGAGTGGAACCTGCAGGTGACGTCTAGACCCGTCATTCACCCGAGACCTCTGGTGTACGGCGGTGCGATCACTGCATCGGGGGCCGCAGGGCACCCCCGGCCAGGGGCACTCGGTGGAGATACGGTGCTGTGTGTGCACGGGCACCGTGCCGGATGACTGGCACTCCTCCATGGAGACCTGTGTGTGTCCCACTGCAGACGGAGCCCCACAGGGACGTGCCTGCCAGCCTGGGCCGCTGCCGTGCTCACCCCCACCCCCCACCCCCAGCGTCTGGCACCATGATGGGCACTGGGGCCACCAGGTGTGAAAGCAAAAAGCAGGCAGTTCCGGGGGCTGTAAGAGTGAGGGGCCTGTTCAGCCATGTTGAGGGCCGTGGAGCAGGAAGGGAGGGGAGACAGGCACTAGAATGGGCTCTGTTAGAGGTGGCGGGGGTGGGGAAGGGGACGGGCGTGGGGCAGCTTGCTGAGCAAGGTGGTGCCTGGGGCTGGATGGAGGGGAGTGCCCTGAAACCTTCCCAGCCACTAGCCACGTGTCAGGAGCAGACCAGGGGACTGGGCTTCGGGGAGGTAAGACAGCAGGGTGCCAAGGCTCCCCCACTCTGGTCCCCGCCATCACCTACGATGTTGGCGACGTTGCCCTCCAGCAGCATGTCGGTGACGAAGTCAGGCACCGCTTGCTGGTGTAGTGACAGAGGGATGCTGGAGGACCTGACGCTGCTGCCCGCGAAGGTGATGCGTATCACATCCCTGGAGGGGGGCGGAGACAGCTGGTTGGGCTCCCCTGGGGCTCTCTGATGGGCCCTGGGGGGCCAGATGCAAGTTGGGGGCCCCACTCGGCAGCGCCTCTCCCAACCGCTCCACCTCCTGGAGGGGCCCCGACTTGCTCCTGGGGTGAGGGAGGTCGCTGCTGGGCCCTGGCAGTTTCACCCGCACGGGCTCCTTCCTCCAGAAAACATACTGAAAAATCAGATTTTACTATTGTGTTGGTAGAAAGGTGAATAGAACCCAGGCTGGGTTCATTGTTGTACACTCCTCGTTTCCTTCTGATTTTGACGTAAATGACAACGAAGATGTTTTCCCAGTCCTGGTCCTCTCGAGTCGGCTCCTTCGGCTGCAAGGTCGCAGGTCACTGTGGTCTGGCATGGCCGCACTGGCGACGCCCAGTGGTCCACGGAAGGCTCGGCGTGTTTGCGGTGTTAAAATACCAAGTGGCGGGAGAGACGGAGAGAGATCCCTGGAAAGGTTAAAATACAGCCCCTGCCCCGAGCTCACCTGATTGTTATTCGCTCCGAGGGGTTGATCTGCAGCATCAGAGGCAAAAGGGAACCCAAGGTTTGCGCGCGGGGGACATTCTTCTCCCCCATAGTCTTCAGGATGCCCCTGAGGCCATTTGGGAGGGTCCGGAGGGACTTTCTCAGCAGCATGGCTTCTGTTCTCTGAGGGTACACAGGCAAACACTGCTGTTTCCACCGCTTCCTCAGCGGAGCCCCAGCTGGGCCCGGTCCCTGCGGAGAACTGGCGGGCCCCAGGGCCAGCCCGCGTGAGGGCCAGACGTGGGAAGACTAGGGAAGTGAGTCTGCAGGGCCGCCTGGGGGCCCCAGGTGACAGGCAGCCCATGTGCGTTCGGGCCACCTCGGTCAGTTTCCTGTGGGCCAGTCAGTGCACCCGAACTTGGCCTTCTCATCCGCAGGAGGCAGTGGGTGCACGGGGAATCCACTGTGAGGGTCAGCGGGCCGTCTGCCTAACACGGTCGTTGTCATCACCACCGTGCCAGGGCCCGCAGGCCCAATATTGAGTGCAGGGGGCCCCCAGCAGCTGGGATAGGGGCTCCCCCCAGTCCCTGGGAGGCACAGAGCAAGGCAGGATGATGCAGGTGGGAAGAGCCTGCCCCTTTTGAGGCAAGGTGGGCAGAGGCGGCCTTCCGGGGACGTGGGGTGTGGCCGGGAGGGGCGGGCACAAGGCGGCTCACATCTGTGAAGGAGCAGCTGGCCATGTCTAGGATGATGCAGCCCAGGGACCAGACGTCTGACTTCTGGCTGAAGGAGAAGCGGAGGGCTTCGGGGGCCATCCAGGACTTCTGACAAGGGTCTGTCGGCGGGAGAAGGTGTCAGATGCGTGAGGCCTGTCCTCCCTGGGAACGCGAGGGGAGGCAGGCAGGTGCTCTCTAGGGAAAGGAAGAGGGCCCTGCTCAGCAAGATCTTGCCCTCAGGAGGTGCCCCACGAGGCTGCCGACCCCCACCCCGGGCAGGTGCCCCACGAGGCTGGCCCGTGTGTGCACACACGCAAGTCGTTGTGCCCAGCATGGCTGCAGGAGTGGTCAGAAGAGCCGTGAGCCAACAAGGCTGAGACTTCCACCCTCTTGAAACATCTTGCCCCTCTAAAGGTCAGAACTTGGAGGCAAAATTCCAGTTTCCCCACCCTTGTTTCTTTTTTTTAATTTATTTTATGTCTTTATTTTATTTTGAGAGACAGAGACAGAGAGCGAGCGGGGGAGGGGCAGAGAGAGGGAGACACAGAATCTGAAGCAGCTCCAGGCTCCGAGCTGCCAGCACAGAGCCCGACGTGGGGTTCGAACTCATAGNGGCAGTCAGCACAGAGCCCGACGTGGGGCTCGAACCCACGAACCGTGAGATCATGACCTAAGCGAAAGTTGGACGTCCAACCGACTAAGCCACCCAGGAGCCCCTCCCACCCTCATTTCTAAACCTGAACCCCAGACCAGGAGCCAAAAGAGCAGGGTCATCAGTCTGCCAGTCCCTGATAGACCTCAGGCAGCCCCTCCCTCTCTGGGCCTTCATTCCCCAGCCAAACGGTAAAGGGATGGACTCCAGGGGCCCCTCCACACCTCCAGTAGACCCACCCATTCACCCGTCCACCCACACATCCATCCATCTGCCCATCTATCCACCTGTCTCTCCATCCATCTATGCATCCGTCCATCTGTCCTCTGTGCACCCAGGACCCTGAAATTCTCAGGTATGGCTGACCTCCCTGACAGCCGGCATAGGCTTGAAGCCCAGCTCCCTCTGCCCCACTGCCCTTCCAAAGGAAGGAGAACCCATCTCCCCTTACTCCCCATGTCTACCATCTCCTCAGGTATTTTTAGGACTCAGTAAAGCCATCCTGCCCTCACCGGTGCCTGGCATCCACTAGCTCTCCATCTCCTTCTGAGGCCATTCGTCTCCTTCCACGAAGGTTACTATTTTCCGGGTGTCTTTTGGACCCTGCGTGCACCCCCTCCCCTGCCATGGTGGTACCCCTGCTTTGTTACAACGCAGGCAAGGGGGGTCTCTTTGGAGCCCACAAAAGCCCATGGGGGTCTGTGGGGACCTTCTGAGCAAGGAGAGGTTTGATTTGTTCCACCGTGGGCCTCTGGGCTCTAGGAACGACCCCACTCGGCAGAGCGCCCCCCCCCCCGGGTGCTCCCCAGCCATGGCTGTCCCGCTGCCTGGGAGGACCCTGGCCACCTTCCTCTGCGCGGATGTTCCACTTGGCTTTGTCTGTCATCAGCGCGTTGGAGCTCAGGTCCTGCAATTTGCAGTGGCTGCTGCTGACGAGGGCTATGTTGGAGGGCTTGAGATTCCTGAAACGAAGAGGCAGGACTCTCCACCCACCACCCCTGCCGCCGAGAGACCCTCCCTGCTCCCTGCCCCACCCAGTCCTGCTCCGCTCTCCAAAATGCCCCCGTTGCAGCCGGCTTTTCCCCACAGAAATAAAATCTCCTACTCCGTTCTTTCAAACCGGGAAACAACCAGCCAGCCACGAGGAGGAAAACACCTAACCGTCTGCCGGATCTGCCTCCCATCTTGCTCACCTCCCTCCAGAGCCCCGCTACCCATGCATTTGCTTAGGGGTTGGCGTCCGGCCACCTTGTGAGGTCCACAAGACGCCCACACTAAATCATGAGCGCTTTCTTCGTCCACGCGGTCCACATGGTTCTTCCTCTCTTCCTTCAAACCCAGTACCGATCCGGTCTGAAGCCGTTCCCACCCCCTTCAGACTGTGGACGCCACAGGGCGAGCGAGGCCGTGTTGCTGGTGATCTCAAGCTTGGCCCAGGGAGGGCAGCAGCCCCCCACCCCCACCCCCCGCCGGGCGGCCAGAGGCCACAGCACACAGCCTAGTCTCTTTCCTCCGAGTGCTGTTATCTGGCTGCTCTCCCTGCACTTTAGAACCAACCTGCCCCGGTCAGCTTACGCTTCGTGAAGCTGGGTGAGTCACCACAGGTGACGTGGAGAGGGTGGCATTCCCTTTACGCCTGGGAGCTGCTCTGGAAAGGTGCCCGCTCTTATCCTGGATGTGCTGACCCTGGCCACACCTCTCTGCCCCGACACTGCCCCTGGGCACTGACACCTAAGGGGACTCAGCGCCTTTGCTCCTGAAGCAGCCTGGCCACCCCGGTCCCCTGTGGGTGATGTCTAAGTGGCCCAGCTGCCCCAGTCACCTGTGGATGATGTCTAAGTGGTGCAGGTAGTCCAGAGCATCCAACACCTGGCCCAGCATATTCTGCATCCACTGGGTGGAAAACGAGAGACGCCAGGATTGGAGGGGTCCCCAGCAGCAGGCCGGTCAGTGAACATGCACAGCAGCCGGTGGGGTCATGGCGTGTTCTCTCCTTGCTGCTTTTTTTTTTTTTTAATGTTTTAATGTTTTTTATTTATTTTTGAGAGAGAGAAAGAACTGGTGGGGGAGGGGCAGAGAGAGGAGACACAGAATCTGAAGCAGGCTCGGGCTCTGAGCTGTCAGCACAGAGCCCGACGTGGGGCTCGAACCCACGAACCGTGAGATCGTGCCCTGAGCCGAAGTCGGACGCTCCACCGATGGAGCCCCCCAGGCGGCCCCTTTCCCTGCTCCTTAAGACAGGCCCAAATCCCCACAGCAGCTCAGAGCCAGTGCGAGAGGGTTCTACTGCACGTGCCTTTGAGGCTGAAGTGTGTGTGGCCGTCTAGACAGTGACACCACGTCAGCCAGGGCAACGCCCCGCTTTCCAGACCACACGCCCCACCTTCATCGCAGAGTCCCCGGGTGCCCTGGGACCCCCGCCCTGTGCCCCACCCCTTGTGGCCCATTAGCCTTGTGGGGATCAGAGATATTGAAGTCTTTATTGCCTACTTGGGGCTTGCCTCTCTCCGTGCCACTGGAATGAAAAGTGCTCTGACAAAGAACGTCCTGGAAACACTTTATGTCAGAAACAAGATCCATCTAGTTTCCAGGGCAATGATTTTCAAACTGTGTTCCTAGGAACCCTAGATTCAACCCCGGGGTGTCAGAGAGGAGCTGAGTGTATAAGACCCCACCCAGGCATCCACTCCACCTGCCACCAACCCGGCTGTGCCCCCTGATTAGAGTAACTCTGCCTTCCTTACTGGGTTTCTGAAGCCATTTTGTGCTTGAAAAGGTTCCACCACTAACAGAGTTTGAAAGCCACTCCAGAGCCTTCCCTGAGGCCCACGCTGGGAGAGGAGCCACGTGCACTTCAGAACCCCTCAGTGGTGAAGATGGTGCCCACAGGCCCCCTCACCAGAGGGGTGCTCACGGCAGAAGCAGGCAGAATTCACTTGGGGTCAATCACTGGTAATGTGAAAGTAAAAATGACCTAGCTCAAAAGGCAACAGGAAAATGTCCCCACGACCCTGGGGCAGGACAGGCTCTCAGACAGGCTCAGAGGCAGTAACCATAAAAGAAGCGTCGATAACCTGACTGCATTACAAGTAAGGACTTCTGTTCATCAAAAAACAATGTTCAGAAAGTGCATCGGCAAGCCACAGTCTGGGAGAAGACTCTGGATGCCCGCACCCACGGTTTGTAAAGAACACCTACAGATCAACAAGAAAAGACAAACAACCCGACATTTACACGGACAAAAGACTCCAACAGGCACCAAATCCAAATGGCTGAAAACACTCACCGTGATCACTCATCATAACTCAAATTAAAATGTGGTTTTTAATTAAAATGGCACAGAATGACGTGTTGGCCAGGAAGTAGGAACCGGGGTGCTCACGGCTTGTGCAGGGCGTCACCGTGGGTGGACCACACCGTGCTGGACGCTGTCTGGAACGCCTACGAAACCTACAAGTAACGCCCGCTCTGTGATCCAACGGCTGCGCACCCAGGGACTCCTCCAGGGACATGAATGAGCCTTTAGGTCGACCAGAAGGCACACAGAGCACTGTTCACATTCATTTCTTGAAGCTCAAAACCAGGAACAAGCCGCGTGCTCACGGAGTGAGGCCACGGGCGGACAGATGTGGCCCTACAACGGGGCGTCACCTACCCACGACAGGAACAATTTCCTGATACAGTCACGTAAGAAACCAGACACAGATGGTGACACGTTGTCCGAGCCCATTAATGTGACCCTCAGGGCAGGCAGAAGATTGAGGGTAGAAGTCCAAACGGGGGCACGGACAGGGACTTCTGGAGCTCCAGTAGACGGGAGAGGCTGCATGAGTGTATGCCTGGTACGGTGCACCAGGCTGTGCACTGAAGGCCTGCACACGTCACAGTGTGCAAATACCTCCAGGTACAAATGTGAGAAAAGATAAGGCACATCCGCCCTCCCCTCTGCCCCTCTGCTCCCTGACCCCCTGATTGACGTCCATCCAGGTGGTCCCCAGGCTTGGTGTCTTAGAGCGTGTGTCTTACCTCAGAGTCAATGGTTGTCTTTGTCTCCCTCTTCTTCTCAATGACCTCCTGGAAGCTTCCATCATTGTACTCCATCACCAGGCAGAGGAACAGAGAGGAGATCTGCTGGGGACATGAGGCCTCAGCCAGATGCCACGGTCCCGGCCCCCACAAACCCAGGCCTGGGGGTCTCTGTGAGGTTATGTGCTCCAGGGCCTCCCTCTGCCTGCGGTGGGGTACGAGCCCACCACCAACAGCCCCTGCTCAGGCCTCCGGTCTCATCTCGTCCCCCTCCATCCCTGCTCCATCTGCATGAAGCCCCTCAGCCTTTCCTGAAAGCGGCCCAGGCCTCTGGCCACTGCGAACACAGACCCCTGTGCCTGCGACCCCACTTTTCACAGGTAACTGTTCCATCTTTAGGGCTCAGCTTACGTCCATTTCCTCTCTCAGGGGAGCCTGGCCTGGGAGGCACTCAGGGCCTCCACTCGGGGCTCTCAGAGGACGCTGCTTTTCCTTCCACAGTGAACTCTCCTTTTGGCTTTTCTGTGTTTCCTTGAGAGCATTACGGGGCGCTCAGAAAATATTCAGGGTGCGCGCAGTGATGGCCTCTCCCTAAGGCTTTCCTCAGGGCCCAGAAGAGGGGGGATACGTATGAGGGGACCCTCCACTCTTGCTCAAGCCCTTAAGCCTGTGGCTTCCCTTCACCTCCAGGGTCCCTGCCCCACCCAGCTCAACCCATCTGGGATGATCTGTAAGAGTCTGGATCCCTAGAAAGATAAGAAGTCACACAGCCTGTGGGGGACACATAGGGCTCAGGGACTTACAAGACCCTGATTTGAATCTCACTCAGCTGTTACGAGCTGTGTGGTCGTGGAGAGCTCCTTAACCTCTCTGAGCCCCAGGGAAACGAGGAGAGTACTTCCAACCCTGCGGATCTCCCAGGGCCCGGGGATGACCATTAGTAAACTGCAAGAGCCACAAGAGTCAGGGGTCCAGAGGCCCAGGACAATGTGATGGCGAATAAGGGGGGGGAGTCAGGGACCAGCTCCTAAAGCCCGCTCCTTCCACGAAAGCCGAAAGTTCCACCTTCAGAGGCCGACTTCACTGAGCCTTCGGCTGCAGGGTGAGCTCAGCAGCTGGACGGACGGGGCGCTAGAGTCACGGCCACCAGGCCTTGCCTGCCTCCTGGCCGGGCCGCGGACTAGGCAGGTGCCCAGGAGAAACTGGTTCCTCTTAGCCTTTCTTTCTTCTCTAAAGTTGTACGTTAACCCCTCCTCCACTGAGACTACTGCGGCCTCACAGGAGACGGTGCCCAGAGAGGCCCCAGTAAGTGCTGAGTCAGGGGCTGCCACATCAGAGTTACTGCTCAAGGGGTTCTAAGGGCGCGGGGGTTCTCTGTGCTCAGCTTGCTCGTTCCTGAGCCCGAAGGGGCCGGCTCTGACCCACCTGACTATTCCATATGATGAACAGCTCCTGGTACGCGGAGATGTGGGCGTGCTGGAGCTCCAACAGCGGCATCAGCTGCAGGGACACAGCAGAGGGGGTGGAGCCATTGGGGAAATGCTGCTTCTCAGCCAGTGCTCCTGTGTCCCGCATCCCGACAAAAACGCAAGCTCTGGCTCTGCACGGGGCTGGGGAGCAGGCCCGAGGAGGGCGTGCGGCCTTGTGCTTCAGGGTCAGACAGCCCGGCGCGGGTCCCGGCTCTCCAGCATGTGCCAGCCACGCTGTGTGACCGAGGAGAGGCTCCTCAACCTCTCTGAGCCTCTAGCCTCGTCTGAAAATGGCAGTGACAGTGGTGTCCGCCGCCTCACAGGGGTTTCGAGGGCTAAAGTGAGCTCGTCAGGGAAGTGCCTGACGTAGACGCAAAAAAAGCACGGTCAGGGATGGCTGGAGAAGGTGGCGTGGCCACAAGGAGGTGGGACACCGATGCACTTGCGCCCACCTCGCCTCCTGGGTGGCGCACACCTGAGGCTCCAGCGACCCACTCTGGGCTGATGGTGCTTGGAGAAGCCACGCAGCCGGGCCCTGGCAGTGGCTGCCAGGCAGCTCGCCCCGTGGGGGTGGGGAAGGGGAGGGGGATGTGCCCAGCTGTGGTGGCGTGGGGGCTGTGGGAGGTCTCCCGTGGTCTCTCTTCCACTTTGTGGGGATGTGGCCTGGGTCCTTCGCTGTGCCTCAGTCACACTGTGGACTGGCCAGCTGCGTGCTGGCAAAGCTCGCGAAACGGCGATTCCAGGAAGAAGACAAACAAGTGACCACGGAATAGGAGGGGAGGCAATGGCTTCATGTGAAGTTCAAGAAGAGCAAAGGAGAACTGCTCAGAGCCTTTGTCGGGCAAATCCCAGCACACGCAGCTGGTAGCGCTATTGTTATGGATTAGGATGCTATCGTGGGTGCCGACTGGGGGATTGAAGGAATGTAAAAGAATGTTTATTTGCTCTTTTAAACAATTCTGAACTTCCCAAATTTTCTACTGTAGCTGATATTTTTATAATTGAAGGGACAATATTTTAAAAGCTGGGTACTTGATAGGTTCATCTAGGGACCTGGCCAACATGTAAACTTTATCTTCTCGGAGAACCTGGGGGGCTCAGTCTGTCAAGTGTCTGACTTTGGCTCAGGTCATGACCGCACAGTTACTGAGTGCGAGCCTCGCATTGGGCTCTGTGCTGTCGGCTCAGTGCCTGCTCTGGATGTTCTGTCTCTCTCTCTGCCTCTTCCCAGCTTGCTCTCACCCTCTCTCAAAAATAAATATACATTAAAAAAAACACTTTCTCTTCTCTGAGAACATGTGTTCTAAGTTGTCTGCACTGGGATTTAGATGAATGTCTGGGGCACAGACTCTCTTCATGACTCGGGGGCTTCTGGCTTTGCGGCACTGGGCAAGACCCGGGCAAGGTTCTGACTCTCGCAGCCTCCAGTGGGGTACAGAACAGTCTCTGTGTTCTGCCTCGTGTCCTCTAGGGAGGGAGCCACCCAGAGAGTTACCTCCTCCAAGGCCTCGTTGGCATGATGCTCATCAATACACTGCACCTGCAAGGGCGCAAGAACATGGACTTCGTAAACGTGTAGGAACCTTCTCCATCACCACTGTCATCGTGGTCACCATCACCGTCATCATCGCCATCATCATCACAGTCACTGTGATCATATTATCACCATCATCACCATCATCACCATCACCACCATCATCACAGTCACCACCACAACCATCACCATCATTATCACCATCATCACCACCATCATCACTATCATCTTCATCATCATAATCATCACTATCACCACCATTGCCATCATCATCATCACTATCACCATCATCACCATCACCACCATCACCATCATCACTATCACCATCATCACCATCACCATCACCACCATCACCATCACCACCATCATCACCATCACCATCATCACTATCATCACCATCACCACCATCATCACCATCACCACCATCACTATCATCACCATCGCCCGACGTGGGGTCACCATCACCATCATCACCATCACCATCATCACCATCACCACCATCACCATCACCACCATCACCACCATCATCACCATCACCACATCACTATCATCACCACCATCATCACCACCATAATCATCACCATCATCACTATCATCATCATCATAATCATCACTATCACCACCATTGCCATCATCATCATCACTATCACCATCACCACCACCACAACCATCACCACCATCATCACCATCATCACCATCATCACCACCATCATCACTATCATCATCATAATAATCCCTATCACCACCAGTGCCATTATCATCACCACCATTATCACCACCACCATCACCACCNCATCATCACAGTCACCACCACCACAACCATCACCACCATCACCACCATCATCACCACCATCATCACCATCATCACCATCATCACCACCATCATCACTATCATCATCATAATAATAATCCCTATCACCACCATTGCCATTATCATCACCACCATTATCACCATCACCATCATCACTATCACCATCAGCATCACCACCACCATCACCACCATCACCATCATCACCATTATCACCATCACCACCATTATTCACTGGGAGGGGGGCCAGGCTTCTACCATTCATGCCCCACCACACGGCACCAGTGGAGGCCTGGTGATGTTCCTAAGGCAGGGATCTCCAAAAATGCTTTGAGCAATGAGAACATCTTTACTCCTGTTGCAAGGATAAGTCTAGGATAGAATAATATACACTCCAAGCAATCATTAGAGGATCCATTTTCAGACCCGCTGAAAGCAGGGAAGAAAATAACGTGTGGCCCCTAGAGCCAAATGGCTCTCTTCTGGTTGGCTAACTATCAACCTCACCACTTCATTCCTTACCCAAACTGGGAAGACTGTCCCTGTCGCTGACCATGGGGCAGTGGGGGAACGTGTGAGAGAAAGGGTGGCTGATGGGAAGAGCAGCACGAAGCTTCAAGGCTACGACATACTTGGTGGCAAAGTTTGCACGTACTTTGCAGGTGCATATCAGCGCCGCCTCCAATCCCAGATCCTCACCCAGAGCTTCTGCTCATAAGGGTTACAAACGACGAAGTCTTATAACTGGGGTGATCGTAGGTGAAAACGCAGAGGTGGTGGCTTATTCCCAGACCCTGTACAGACCCCGGATGGAGCAGCACCGTGAGCCTGCCTTCCTTTCCTCCTGTTTCAGGGGCTCATGCTTCTAGGTGAATGTACCCAAAACACACTGAAAGCCTTCAAAATGTCACCTTCTTTGCTCTAGAAGCCCCACCCCTAGGAACTGATCCCCAAGGATATCCTGGATCCTCAAAAAAGTGAACTAGAGGTTGCTTATCAGAGTTGTTGACACAGAGTGAAAAATCAGGAACGGGCTAAGCACTTATCATTCATGAGGGGCTCTGGGATCCCTGGGGGCAGTTACAGCCCATCAAGCAGGTGGGGCCACACAGCCACCAGAGCCTGTCAGTGGCAGGAAGTGATGTTTGCAGCACACTAAGAGGGGAAAAGTACGTTACCAAATCCAACGGGCATTCTTGTCAAAATGAAGTGTAGAAACACTTAGGGAAAAGACTAGAAGGAAACACAAAGCCCTACCTGCACCCCACCCCTGTTTCTTTTCTTTTTCTTTTTTTTTTTTAAAAGAAAGATTGACTGGCTTTTTAAACTGCGCCTCGATCACCCACAGGGCGGTTGGCTGTCGGGCCCCACTGGCTGAAGAGACCAGGGGGGCGGCCCTCCAGCCAGCCTGCAGTGGAGCCAGAGGCAGGTGAGGACTCCAGGCCCAGCCGTAGAGGCTGCTGAACGGCTCCCACAGACAGGAGGCCTGGCTGAGCAGCAGTGGCCCCAGAGCTGATGCCAACGAGGCTCTTCCAATGCACAGTCAACCCCAATTCCAAGGTACCCCAGCCGGCACTGTGCACCAGGAGGGCGGAGCCGCGACCCTTTCGGCGCCGATCTCTGTTCATCTGAACCACCCTGACTTGGATACACAAAGGGCTTTTCCCCTGCAGGTCTGTACCCCTCCCTGCCATGCGGGCTGGGGGAAGAGGTGGTGGAAGGGCTCAGGGCCGGATGATGTCCTGTCCTTAGCCCCGTGTGACCTTGGGCAAATCCCTGCCCCTCCCCCTCCACCCCAGGCCTGGCTCCCCTTTGGTAAAAAGGTGGCTCTGCTGAGGTAGCCTGAATTCACATCCTCTTGGGAGCTGTGCGACGCTGGCTAGTCTGCAGCGTCCCCAAGCGTCCCTGTCCTTGGCTGTAGAGTGGGGCCATGGCTCCAGCTTGGCAGGGTTGAAGGGCGACAAGCTGGTGGGAAGTACATGCCGAGTAAGTGGTTGGGAAGGCTGCGTTGCTGAAGTTAAAATGAGCATTCCTACTCCATGCCGGTGAGAGAGTCAAGTGTGTGGGGGGGAAGCCTGGGGAGCCTCGAGCGGCCCCCACGTGTACTCTCCACTGCATCCGCCTCCGCCTCCGTGGCCGTGACTGCTGGCATGGAGGAAGCGGCTCGCAGCAGGAGGAAGCCTTTCTCTAACCTGGGGGCGCTGAGTGCCTGTCTGAGGCACCACTCACCCTGGGATGTCACCGCAGCCACCGCTTACCTGCTTTATCACGTACTTTACTTTGTTTTCTGTTTTCTCCACCACCAGGTTCATCCCCAAGGCCCCAGGACTCAGCTGGTCCAAAATCTAGCAGCAAGAGACAAAGAGAAGCTTTCAGCTTTTCACTTTCCGAAGTGTGCTCTGCCCCGACGCCTTTTCTGGCCCCAACTCCTCTTGCGGGCCGGCAGAGCCAGCGTCTCCACCGTATTCTGCAGAGGAGATGCCCGGAAGGCTGAGGAGCCCTGAGAAGGCAGAACCCGAGCCCCTCTCTCTGCGGCGCTCTTTTCACCACCCTCTACCGCTTCTCTGGGCTGCAGAGGGGGCCAGTGGGCATCTAGGGGCCAGTACCTCCCTGGGGCAGATCTCTGTTCACTCTCTCTAGCCTCCTACCATTTCAGCTTCCAGTACCCACCTCTGAACTGAACATCCAAACGAGAAAATAAGTCGTCCATAAATGGCGCCGAGTTACAGCCGCGTGGGGCCTGGCACTGCGCCAAGCACTTTACAGCCCCCGCCCCCCGGGGAGTGGCACTATCGCTATGTCCAGATCTACGCTGGAGAAAACTGAGGCACAGGGAGCGAGGTCCTTGCCTGAGCCTACGGTGCTAATAAGTCCGATGGCCTGGAGTGGACGGGAGCTCTGGGGTCCGCCCCCAGGGTCTGTGCTATGAAGCAAGCCTGCAGAGAGGTGGCCGTCGCGTCAGAACCCCGTGAGGGGAGGCCAGGGCCTACGGGGTAGGGCGGACGATGGAATTACACCTGTCAGGGGATGGAGGAAGCCCCGAAGGATGGAAAGGAGTGGTTGTAGGAGATGGAACCCAGAGTCCAGGGACTCTCAGAGTCCAGGAAAGTCTTAGATTCTGTAATCCAGCCCCTGTGGGTGGACTGAATCGTGCTTAGGGAATATGGGGGACAATTTACTACTGAGCGGCTTCATTAAGCCAGCCTAAGGATGCACATGCTTCGGCCCTCTTAAGCGGCAGGTTAAATAGCAAAAGACACTCGTAGCTCAGATGGGGTCTATGGTTTTCTCCAGAAAAAGTAACTTTGCCTTTAAAATTCTCTGGCCCCCAGAAACTCCTCTCCTTTACAGGGCTGGCTCCCCTGGAGCCCTCCCACACAAAGGGAGTTCTCAGGAAGTGAGCAGACTCGAATCTGTAAGTTGTTTTCAAATTAATGAAATCTTTACAAAGACTGAATCTGATGTTTAATAAAGTTGCCATATTATGTATCGAAGCAGTTCATTAAACACTCATTCACTTTTATTTTTGCAGCTTTCCTTTCGTTTTGGGGATTTTTCAAATCTTACACACTGTCACAGGCCCTTGGAAATGGTCCAGGCCCTCCTGGCCGCGACTGCCGATGGCTGGATTAGGAGACTGGAGGCTCCTGATTCTGAACTTTGGACGTTTTAGGGTGTCCTGTGTCCATGGGCAGAAAGGTGGACTTCTCTCCCATCGAGTATTCAGACAACGGTGCTGGAGAGTCCTTCACTTCATCCATCATTTTAGAGGGGGAAACTGAGGCCCAGAGAGGCAAAGGGCGCCCAGGGGGCCACGCCACGCGCTGGAGGCAGACCCTGGCTCGGGGTGGGACCTGCCACCGGCCGCCTCTCCAGAGGCTGCGACCGGTAAACCGGTAAGGGGGCTAGGTGGGGGTTGCAGGAGGTCGCGGGTCCCTGGCTCGCCCCAAACCGGCGGGTTCTCGTCGCCCTGGCCTCCCCACCAGGGAACAACTTGGCACCTGGTACTTCTCCATAGCGTCCCCAGGGCAGACTCCCCGCGTCCTCTCGGTCGGCAGGGCGCCGTGGGTGTACCCCTAGCCCGCACCCAAGCGCGGACCCTCGACTGAGCATGCTCAGTAGAGACCGCGCCCCGGAGNCCGGCCTGGCGGGAGGTGAGGGGCGTGAGGGGCTGCCTCGTCCCGTCCTGAGAAAGGAGCCCGAGCCCTGGGGGCTGGGGGGCGCTGCGGGTTTGGACCGAGTCGGACTGCTGGGGAGCGTCCCCTCGGTATTGAACTGTTGGGGTGGTCCCTGCACGCTTCTTTCACTGGCGCTCTTAGGGGGCGGGGTGGGGAGCCGTGATCCTGAACGGGGGTTGGTCAGATAGGCCTGGGGGTCCTCCCAGAGGAAAGGGGGCGCCCTGGTATGTACCCCAACTACAGAAAGCAACAGCGCTTTCTTCTGTTACTCTCTGCCAGATGTGTTGGACTCATGGGGTCCCTTTGACCCTCCCAGCATTTTCCCTCCCTGTTTGGACTCTGCCCTGGGACTGAATTGAATGGGTATCTATCTGTACACAAACCTGGGAGGAGGGGAAACCTGTCTTCCTGGGTTTTTTTTTTTTCCCCCTTCTGGAGTGTACAGGTGGCGTTCTGAGCACCGGGGAAGCTCTTGAAACAGGCAGTTGACAGACTAGATGGACAGAATCAGATCCTAGAGAGGGGACAGGACAGAGCTTCCTGGCTCTTCTGATCAAGCTCCGATCATGTAGGGTAACTTTTACCTGTGAAAGTGACCCGTTAACGTCTACAGATGAACAGCCTTATCCCTGCAGGCAGAGCCATGTCTGGCCCAATGGCCATTTCTCTCCTTGGTGTACTTAACAGGTTTGTGGTTTTTGCCAGACTTAAAAAGTAGTGAGGTTAAATTTTTCATTTTTATGCGGGTGGTATTGACCAACAAAACTCTAAAGTTTGAGTTTATTGGAAGGCTCCTATGCGTGCGTGTGAGTTAAAAACATGAATGCGTGTTTTCTGATCCGGTATGGGCAAGCTCCGTCTCCCACTGTTCCCCTTGAGGGCTGCCGTCTGCCTGGTGTGGTTCGGTCGTGGGGTTTGCATGGCACCACTCTCCTGTGAGCTGGTATTTTAAAACCAGCTTGGGGCAGAAAAAGTATGTCAACTTGAAGAAACGGTTTCTGCTAAGGTCATGATTTTGTGTACAGAGACTGTTTAAAAAGGGCGTCCTTCATAAACGCAGTTCATACCCAAAGCCCTCGAGAACCACGTAGGCCTTCTTTGTCCCTGGTTTTAGTGACCCGATTTCATTTCCCCACGTAGCAACTCCCTAAGAAGATGGCTCCTGTCACCCGAGGGGACCATGAGAGCTCTGTATGCGCACTCTTCAGTCCGGAGAACCCTGATTTTGCAAGTGCATTTCATAACCAAACTAGATAAAATGTCTCTCACCAGGCCGCTGCCAGCTATCAAATGATCAGCTTTCCTGCAGAGGAAAAAAAAAAGTTCAAAATCTCTAGATGTAATCTTTTCTGTTTTTTTCTTCATGCATTTTGGTTAAATGAAAGACGCAGGATCTTGGAACCGGAAAGGCCCTTCAGGAGGACACAGGGTCGACCTGCACCAACTTACTGGTGGGAAGGACAGCCTGCTGGGGCTTCGGGACTGGCCTGGGGCAGCGTCCTGGGAGGAAACCCAGCCTCCAACCTCAAGGCTGTGCCACCTACTACGAGCTTGCGCGGCCTGGTGTTCTGCCTGCCTGCCTGCATCAAAATCTAACACCCAGAGTGGCCTGGGGCTGTGTCTCGTCAGGCAGTGCAGGCTCCTGCTGTTAGTTTATCAGGGCCAGGGCCACAGTAGTGGTGGCAGTGGCTGTCAGAAGACCCCTCCATGCCCTTTTGTGGGTGGCTTGGGAGGGCTTTGGCTCTCAAGTAGCCCTCGTCCCCTTCAAAACCAAAGTCAGGAGCATCTGCCACAGGCAGGCTTGGCGTGGGAGGACGTGGGCGGATAAGAGAGCGCAGAGCCCCAGTGACGGCTTCCTGTGGATAACATCTGGCCAAGTTGGGGTGCCTTTTTAACATTTATCCACTTAATATTAAAACAAAGCTGCCGATAGTAAAGATGCCAGAGTCTGGGCTTTTAGAATGAAAATGATCTTCGAAGGGCACTGGAGAGTATCGTCAAAGTCACTGATCAATAATGAGACCCATTTTTTTTCAAACCCCGTCCACAGAAAACGAAAGCAAAACTCAAGTGACAGGTGTTGACCAGAAAGTCTAGGTTGCTGAGAGCGGGACCTATAAAGCCCATGTGTCCCCAGGAGTTATGGCAAGAGACACTAGCTCTGGGCCAGGTCCTCCGTACTCAGTACTGTGCCCCTCTGGACCGCGCAGGGCTGGCCACACTGCCGTCGTCAGGCGCGGAGAGGGCGGGCTTGCGTGGCACGCCTTAGGCTGAAGTTCTGAGTCCACATCTTGGTCCCGGAGGCTGGGCTCCTCGCCTCCTGGCTGTCTCGCAGCCTCCCCTTGAGGCCTGCAGAGGTGAGAGCACAGGGCCAGCTGTCCCGTTCGTGCTGACGGGGGCAGGCTTCTCCAGAGCTACATCTCTGGCCTCGGGCTCCTTGCCCCAGGCGACCAGGAAGCCAGGCGCTTGAGAAAATGCTGAGCGTGCCCTCTGCAGGAGCTAGGCATTCGGAAGCCATCTGAGACCGGGTCAGGGGGGGCCAGAGGCTAACGAACTCAGCAATCCAAAGTTACGTCTCCATTCTGGAGCCAGCACTCGCTGCCCTTTGGCGGAGCGTAACTGCCAGGCACATCCGCACCAGTGAACCGGAGTATTAGCACCTAATGGGTTGAGCTGACTTCTCATCTGTCACCAGGGTGACGGTTAAGCCGCATGGGGACTTGCTCGCCCGTGTGGCCTTTGGTGTTTTTACCTGTCCTTTGGCACAGTGGAGCCAGTCCTGGGAACTCCCCTGGGCCTCTGGTCCAGCGTTCGGTAGCTTGGATGGCCTGATAGAACGTGAGCGGGCACACCTGGTCCCCGGGTGTTAGGGCCCTGGACTGACCATTTGTGTGGATGGCCGTTGGGTGTGAGTGGGGCTCTCGTCACAGTGAGGGGTTCTCAGCATCCTTGCCTGTTGCTCTGCTCTGTGCCCCCCTCCCTGCTGGGCCTGCCTGCCCATCTTAGGAGGTTAAGGAGAGCCATCCCGCCTCTTCTCGGGGAGCAGGCTGGAGACACGGCGGGAGCAGGCTTCTGGTCAGCGAGGCTTCTGGAAAGTGAGGCACAGCTGTGTTCTCCTGCATGTGACTTGTTGCTGCTCTCCTACGGTTAGGCTCTTAGTCACGTGGATTTCTGGTACAGGAAGCCGGGTCATCTCCAGGGCCAGTTGACACTTGTTCCCGTACTTTGAGGTGCAGCGTGAACCCACACGGCAGTGCCCTGGAGGCCTGCTGGCGGCGCTCTGGGGTCATGGCGGATGCACATGTGTGAGTCACCGAACTCTTGCTCCGGCCCCGACTCAGCCTGATGTGAGGGAAGCCGTCTGGCCACAAGTTCTCATTTTCTGGGATGTGTGTAGGCTTGAGGTGGCCCTTGAGAAGGGCGGCCCCTGTCCCTGGCGACCAGAAGGTCTGATGCCTTTTTCTGCCTCCTCCAAGTTCCAACCAAGAATTGCAGACGGCTCTTCCTCAAGTCCTTTCTGTCCTCGGCATTCACAGAAAGTGGGTGTTCCTGTGGCATGTGAGAGCTGCAGGTGGCTGTGTGACGTGACCACTGTATTCTCAGAGTTACAGTAATTACGTTTCTTATATCCCCTCTAGAGTCATCACCTTTTGTAAATAAATCTCCACGTTCTGTATTTCGTCAGTCACTCAGGTGCTGCCATCCCTTATGAACCACACCCTGCTTGACGGTGAGCTTCCTGGAGGTGCCAGTGAAAAGCCTGCCCCGCGTAGGCTAACCGGCCTCTCCTGCGATCTGTCCCTGCTCGCTGCCCGCCTCCAGCTCCCCCGCCACGGTTCTCTCCCGGCCGTGGCAGTCGTGGGTCTCCGTGTCCGCAGCGGGCAGCATCCGGCCCCAGGCCTGCAGGGCCCCTTGCACAAGCACGGGACAGGGGACCGCTCTGGACCCCCGCGTGCGGCCCGGATGCCTGCTTCAGGGGCTCTTCCCCGCTGTGCCGGGAGGACGCGGTCCACAGACGCCTGACGAGGATTCAGTGGCCAAGTTTGAACCGCTGTGACCCGCACGCATTTAGCAAATCCGAGTAAAATCGGGTCTGGCCTCGTGTGGAAACAGTTTTTTTTCTTTCGTGTTGAGTCCAAACAAGTGCTTATTAGAGGCTGGCTGGTTTCTAAAGAGGCTCTGGAACAGCCTGACTTGCAAAATACAGTCAACCCTTAGCCTAGACCACATCTAACTTTGAAATAACCTGAATTTTGGCTTTTTTTCCCCCCCAAAGCACAGAGCTGTCTGCCTCCTCAGCCTGTCTCCCAGCAAAGGGAGGAGCCTCCCTGTTGCTCTTTAATCCTCTTGACCCAGACACTCAAATTAGGAGTACAGACTCATCACGGAGGCTTTTAAACACTGCCTGTGTCTCTTGGGCCGCGCTGCGGTGCAGAGCACGTGTTAAACGGGGTGCTTGATGGTATGGAGGCTCAGAGCGAAGCCCAGGGGCCTAGGCTTATTTGCTCCCCACGGGTGAGCACAGCGAGCGGCTTTCTCATCCAGTTGGAGGCAGGTCAGAACCTCTCCGATGTCTGTCCACCCCCGCCTTTTGGGGACCACCTCCCCCGGCATCCTGCCACAGCCTAGTTGTTGTGTCCCCGTGGACCAGGCTAGAAGCGACTCCCCGCTGACCGGTGCCGGGGCTCACAGAAGCATTTGGGCCAGGAGGCAGAAGCGGCAGGGCCAGTGGTCAGCTGACGCGGGGGGAGTGTACCCCGAGGGCATGTACGTCCTGTGTGGGCTTTACAGACTCCAAACTGTGTAGGGGCCTTAGGCTTCTTTCTCCCTCCTTTATCTCCTTCGCTCACTCAAGCTGGAAAGGATCTTAGCAACCGTTAATCCGGCTGTCGTCCCTTTGTAGAAGGGGAGCAGGACCATCCCCGTCTCCACAAAGGAGGCGGCGTCTCCTCGGCCACACAGAATACGGCTGGCCGCACTCCAGAGCTTCCGCTCCCAGACCCGCCTGCTTGACTGTCCAGCGTCCGTCTCTCCCTGTGACCTCTGCCCCCGCTTTGGTGAGGGTCAAGGGCTGGGCAGGCACGTGCAGAATGGCCACCTTGGGGCTCCGTCAAGTTCAGAAGATGTGGAGAGAAAGGACACCTGGCTTGTGAGGGCCTTCTCCCCACCTCCCTCCCTCCCACGAGAGCCTGGCTGCTGTGGCCCAGTGGAGGGGAGCGGGGGAGGGGAGGCTTCTCTGTGGACTGAGCTCAAGTCCACAGACTAGAGGTTGACCTCAACGGCCAGAGGCTCATTACCTGCAGCTGAGAGCAGCAGCTGTTTCTAGGACTGGAAAGCAACTCTTCAAAAATGCCAGTAATTAACAGACTCTCAGACACACCTTCGCTGGTTCCAGTAGGGTTTCACCAGGCCTCTGAGGGGCCGTGGTGTTCATCCGACTGTCCCTTTGCCGGGGCCAGACCCACAGATGCCCTTTAGACTCCGCTCCCTGACACGTCACTCCTGTGGGTGGGTCCTGGTTCCCGGAGGGCCCACTGTTCCCGTGTGTCATAGGGTTTCTTTCCCTTTGCATTTAGCTTGGACGGTTGGAAAGAGAAAGTGGCCGCAGGGCACCTGAGTGACATTTGTGCTTCCACCCGATAACGGTTTCGTAACCCCGCCGTCGTCGTTAACGGCACCCTTCGCACAGAGCGGGAGGAAGTTCTGAATGTGTTTTCTCTCCCTTTGGCATTCAACCAGTGATCTTCCAAACTTGACTTCCACTGCTGTTGAGACCGTTGTGCGTCCATTTGTTAGCATGTCTGTAAAAGACTCCAGAGCCTTCTAGCCACTGGCCACACTGGTTCCATGTGTGTGCTCCCCGCTGCCCAGCCCAGCCCACCCTCTCCAGTCCAGAGCTCTGGGAGGGACTAGGGGTGTGCACACGGCTGCCAGAGCCTGGCCTCTCGCTGCTCAGAGGCTTTGGATAAGTGTAGACACGAGAGCTTACCGTTGGTCGACCATGAGACCCTCCAGGCCTGGGACCCTGGCTGTCCCCTAAGTGGACTGTCCTCTCAAGAGCGTGCTCAGCCTTCTTCCATGTAGAGGGGGTCTGAGCACCGTTGGGGGTGTTGGGATGCCAAGGCTTAGCCGTATGTGACCGGCTGGTCGAGACTCCGCGCGGCCATCTCGAGTTAGTGCAGCTATAAGCGAGCCCCCTTCCCCTGTGGGGTGCAACCTGCCCATTTGTGAAATGAGAGGGTCTCAGGGCAGTGGGCGCAGTATTGTGGCAATGTCTGGGGGCATTTTTGGTTGTCACGGCTGGGGGGGCTGCTGATGCCGTTCATGGGGGCTGCGTCCCCCTCTTTGGTGCAGGTCGGCCTAGGATAGAGATGACTTGGTACAACTGCCAGGGTGCACGTCGGGGGGTGAGGAGGCCGCAGGGTGAGCCGGCCGGGTCTCATCAGGCGGTGATGCTAATCCGCTGGGGCCCTAGCCTGAGAGTACGTGGTGTGTCTTGTGGCGGCGCCTCGGCCGATGACGGTAGCTGCCGCCTACACGCCTGTGCCGACAAGGCGGAGGCCGTCACCCTGGGGGTCTGAGCCCAATGGGGCTGGGCCTCCGCAGACAACGCAGGGCAGCGTGGGGAGAGGCGCCGAGGCTCCCGCAGCCCTCAGCTGGGTTTCTGTGGCCCGCAGTTCCTCCGGGTCACGAAGCAGTACCTGCCTCACGTGGCGCGCCTCTGCCTGATCAGCACGTTCCTGGAGGACGGCGTCCGCATGTGGTTCCAGTGGGGCGAGCAGCGCGACTACATCGACACGACGTGGGGCTGCGGCTACGCTCTGGCCTCCGCCTTCGTGCTCCTCAACCTGCTGGGACAGCTGAGTGAGTGGCCCTGATGCGCGCTGGTCTGCCCTTGTGGGCGGGGGACGGCGAAGAGCTCCCGGCTCGCCCTTTCCTCCTCCCGGGGGGCGGGCCGGGCCAGGATGTTGGTTCTGCCGGCCTTTGGGTGGGTGCTGTGCTCGTGCTCTAAGCACCTGGACCGGGAGATGGGGACACTGGGTGACCTGGGTGGGCTGGAGAGGAGCCAGAGCAGGGGAAACCAGGGGAGTCGGGAAAGAATGAATCGGTGGCCAGAATGCGGCTCACGTGGCCCTCAGGCCTTCCACTCCCCGGCCACTGTCTGCTGGCGGCAGCCCCCCCACCTTGTGCATTTTGGGGCCAGAAAGGAGCCAGTGCTCCTCAGCCTGTCCTGAAGCTCCCACGGCAGTTTCCGCTGCACCACCCGTTCTGGAATATGGCCCGTTCTCTGGAGCAAGAGATCCATTTTCTAGAACAGCACCTGCGTTAAGTAAGGTCCCCTCAACTCAGGTGTGGTCCATGTCCAAGATGGATTCTCCCAGGAGTTGCTTTTCTCTTGGGGTGCGTAGCTGGGCCGCCACCGTGCGGGGCTCAGGTGAGGTGGCGCGGCCCCTTGCCCGGTCCTCGCCCACGGGCTCCTGAGCCTGGCCCTTCTCCTTTCCAGCCGGCTGCATCCTGGTGTTGAGCAGGAACTTCGTGCAGTACGCCTGCTTTGGGCTCTTTGGAATCATAGCGCTGCAGGTACGCGGGGCCGGGTCTCTTCCTTGCCGTGCTTGGAGCGTAGCTTCTGCAAAGGCGTTTCTGAAGATTCGGCTTCACTCCCCCTGTGTCTCTGCCTGGGTCTCCTTTTCTTTCCTGAGAAGTCACTGGATTTTCCTGAGTGCGAGCTCAGCAGAGCTGGAGAGGACGGGGCCCCTGCGAAGGTGCCAAGCTCTGGCCGCCCACCTCCCTGCCACCTTCCCGAGTTTCCTCTGACAGGGACAGGTGACAAGATTGCCTGCGGCCAGGACACTGTCTTATGCTTTCCCTCCCGAACACCCAGCTGGCCAGATGAGCCGCGTGCACTTGGACCGGAGCTCTCGGGCGCCGTGTCAGCTCCTCGCGGGCCCAGCTCCCTGGGACCAGGTGCTCGTTCAGTGCGCCCCGAGGAGCGCTGAGCTCGGAGCTGCCCCGGCCTCCTGACCTGTTCCGTGTGTGTTCCACTCCCACGCCCGGTGGAAGGATTGCCTACCACCGTTCTGTGTACAATCCAAACGCGTTTGGAAACACGAGACTCAAGTTTCCGTCTTCTCTCTTCTCTGTCCCCTTCAGACCATCGCCTACAGCATCCTGTGGGACTTGAAGTTTTTGATGAGGTACGTGTGCTTCACGTGCTGAGCTTACTTGTTGTGTCTCTACACTCAGTGGCTAGCAGTCGGGAGTGCACTCTGGGTCCAGGCGCACTTGGGAGTCGGTAGAAGGTGTTGGCGGAGGCTCCCCCCCGCCACCAGGGCGCGGGTGAGAATGAAACCATCTCTCCCAACCCCGGGCTCACCGGGGAGGGAGGGAGGGCCAGAGCAACAGCATTTGCTCACGGCGACCCAGCTGGTCGACAGCAGAGCCAAGGCCAAGATGGGCTCCAAGTGTGTTCAGGTTCATGTCACTGCTCGGCCGAACAGGCCCGTCTGCGTCTTGGGCCGTGGAAGGCCTTTGCAGGTGTGACTCTGGCTGCGGTCCTGTGGATTCACACCCAGCAGGTCTGGCACGGTTTGGAGAGAGGGACCTAAGGGCCCTCCCTTCCTGTGCTCCCGCTGAGGCCTCCCGACCCAGTCTGACAGGCGTGCGTTGTGCCTGCCGAGCCCTGGCAACTCAACTGGCATTTCTGTCCTCAGGAACCTGGCCCTGGGAGGAGGCCTGTTGCTGCTCTTGGCGGAATCCCGTTCCGAAGGGAAGAGCATGTTCGCAGGAGTCCCCACCATGCGCGAGAGCTCCCCCAAACAGTACATGCAGCTCGGAGGCAGGGTTCTGCTGGTCTTGATGTTCATGACGCTCCTTCACTTTGATGCCAGCTTCTTCTCGGTAAGCGTCTCCGTTTGCGTAAACGGGTCTGGTCTCCTGCCCTTCAGAAAGGGGCCCTGATCTCTCTTCCCCGTTGTGCATGGGGCCTAGTCCAGGGGCTGTTGGGATGAATTGGCTCAAAGGAAGTGAATGTCTGATCCTATTAAAAGGAGTAAAAACCCAGCAAGCACTTGTGGGCCTGGATCTGACAAAGGAAGTCCAGAGTCTGCCTTACTCACTGAGGTCCTGGCACCCGGTGTGCTCGCCTCCAGGTGGTCCACCCAGGCTCTCTACAGCCTCGCGGTTCTTTCGCTGTCCGCCACTCACACATTATCGTGCACGGTGCATGTGGCGGGGTCCCTCCCCAGGAGCTTACAAGGCCCATCTTCAGAGCTGGCTGGGCGCCCTGGCCGGGAAGGGCTCCCAGGAGGGGCACCTGGCGCCGCAGGAGTGGGGAGCCCGCTCCTAACAAGTCCTGGGGACGACCTGGGTGGCTTCAAGGCCTGCGGGCTGGGCCTGAGTGTGTCCTGGTAAATTGCAGCCTGCCCACTGAAGGCTGCTGTATCTGCCACCCCTCGCGCCCTGTCTTTATTCCTCACTTGAATGCACACCCGTCACCCTGACACGCACTGCGGTGACAAGGGCAGTTGGGATTGCTCCTCTTCCTTACCTGTTTTTTGTTCCTTATCCTTTAATCTATGCAGATTCTCCAGAACATCGTGGGCACAGCTCTGATGATTTTAGTGGCCATCGGTTTTAAAACCAAGCTGGCTGCTTTGACTCTTGTCGTCTGGCTGTTTGCCATCAACGTGTATTTCAACGCCTTCTGGACCATTCCCGTCTATAAGCCCATGCATGACTTCCTGAAGTACGACTTCTTCCAGACCATGTCGGTGATCGGGGGCCTGCTCCTCGTGGTAGCCCTGGGCCCCGGGGGCGTCTCCATGGACGAGAAGAAGAAAGAGTGGTAACAGACCCCTTCCCTGCCTGGCTAGGACCCGTGGCCATCGAGGACTGGTTCGGGGTGGATTCGACAAAACTGCCAGCATTTATGTGTCCTCTTCCCTTCCCTCCCTTGGTAAAGGCACAGATGTTTTGAGAATTTATTTGCAGACACCTGAAATTTGGCGGCTAAATCTGCTCTGGACCCACAGCCTAGCACCTGACCGTCGGGGTGGGTGGCGCCCCCCTTCCCCAGGCGCGGCCTCGGCTTCCTGAGAGCAGCTTGCTGGGCTGTGGCCTCGGTTCCCGTTCTTGTTTCTGTTTTGTGGGTGGGGGGCCTTCAAGCTGTACTGTGAGCAGATACATTTGTGTATCATTCAAAGCGGTCTCCCTCTTACTGTTTTTTAAGTTTACGTTTTTAGCTAAAATTGCTTCGGGATGGCCCAGCCCAGCATCACACGCGCTGCTCCGAGTGGTCCCCACCCCGCGTTGTACTACCTGCAGGGATAACGACGGCATTTGGAGAGACCCAAACCCAAAGAACGAAGCAGTGGTTGGGGTGGGGGGAGCGGGTGCCGAGGCTGCTGTTCACAGTGGGAGTCACTCACTCATTGGAAGACTGGCTCGGGTCGGTGCAGCGGTTTCTGTGGGGTAATCCCCCCGGGAGATTCGGTGGCTCTAGGTGGGGACGGCGGAGCTGAAGTTCCCAGGTGCACCCACAGCCCACAGGGACCCTCGCTCCGACCCTGGCCTGGCCGCGTGTGCAAGCTGGCTCCCGTGAGGGGCGTGGGACGAGTAGCAGCCTCGAAGGGCAGGGTGGCAACAAAGCGGGCTCTCAGACCAGTGACCTCACCCGTCTTCACAAGGAGCCTGGGCTGCCGCTGCGGCTCCAACCTGGCCAAGCGCCCCGCTTGGTTCTCCTTTAGCTGGAGGGACTCTTCCCAAGCTGCGCAGCCGTGACGTGAGGCTGTGGCTTGCTCAGATTGTCTTTGCTATGCGAACGCAGCCCAAATTACTTTCTATGATTCGTGATGCCTTACCGATTGGATCTTAATCCTGTATTTAAAGTTTTCTCACATTGCCTTATACTGCGTTCCTCCTGGGGGTGTGAGTGCCTGCTGCCCTGCTCCGCTCGTCCGCGCCGTAGCGGTGGCCGTGAGGGGGGAGTAGGACACCTCTGTGCCTCCCCCCCACCCCGTCCTCCCCCACACCCTCTGGAGTGGGGAGCAGGCTGACCAAGCTAGAACGAGGACTGCCTGGAGCTCGTCTTTTCTCCTGCTTCATTGCTAGATGTGCAAGCTGAGGGCCCTCCCGAGCCAGGAGCCACATTTACCAGCCAGGCGGGGGCCAGGGAACCCATGAACCCAGGGACCCACCCCGCTTTTGCCTCCCGGCTCCTAGAACCTTACTCTGCTCTGCAGCCCAGACCTACCAAACCCGAGGGGAGTGCCCACACCCCAGCCCCATTGGAGGCTTGGCCCCAGATGCTCCCAAACCTCCCCCCGCCCCAAACCACCTCTGGCCTTTGGGAAACAATGGCCTCTGTGCAGGGATGGACGGGGAGGACTTTTCTACTCCCCACCGCTAGGACGCTCACCACAGAGGGGGGCTTCTGACTGTGTGTCTGCCCTGGGGCCACCACCGCTCAGCCCAGCCCCTTGCCCGTCAGCACAGCACCACAGTCCTATCAATTGACAATCAGCCAAGNAGGCTGACCAAGCTAGAACGAGGACTGCCTGGAGCTCGTCTTTTCTCCTGCTTCATTGCTAGATGTGCAAGCTGAGGGCCCTCCCGAGCCAGGAGCCACATTTACCAGCCAGGCGGGGGCCAGGGAACCCATGAACCCAGGGACCCACCCCGCTTTTGCCTCCCGGCTCCTAGAACCTTACTCTGCTCTGCAGCCCAGACCTACCAAACCCGAGGGGAGTGCCCACACCCCAGCCCCATTGGAGGCTTGGCCCCAGATGCTCCCAAACCTCCCCCCGCCCCAAACCACCTCTGGCCTTTGGGAAACAATGGCCTCTGTGCAGGGATGGACGGGGAGGACTTTTCTACTCCCCACCGCTAGGACGCTCACCACAGAGGGGGGCTTCTGACTGTGTGTCTGCCCTGGAGCCACCGCTCAGCCCAGCCCCTTGCCCGTCAGCACAGCACCACAGTCCTATCAATTGACACTCAGCCAAGGCCGTTCCTCCGGGACACCTCTTGACAGGGTACGGGTCCTTGGCTCTGTGCTGATGAGACCTCTGTTGGTCTGTGGAAACAGTATGACCCCAGAGGCCGAGGGGTGCGGTCAGGGGTCAACCTCGATGCTGGAGGAGGTTGCTTGGGCCTCCCCAGCCCTCGGCGGGCTAGCGCCTGGGGACGGGTAGATGCCTTCACAGGGAGGAGAGGAAAACACCATCTACTAATTGGCTTTGGCAAAACAGTTTCTGAGAATTTTTTGGCTTTATGTGGGAAATAGGTATAAATCTCATTTTATGCTGTATTTTATATCTTAGTTGTGTTTGAAAACGTTTTGATTTTTGGAAACGTCAAAATAAATAATGGCATTTGTTGTATGCAGCGTGGACCTCTGGTGTTGGGCAGCTGGGGTGGGGCCTGGCCAGGCCTCCCCTCGGATGCCGAGCCAGGCGGCCGGACCCTCTAGGCTTCGCCGAGGACCACTGAGAAGCTGCGTCTGGGCCGAATTCTTCCCTCGGGGTCCCTGCTGCTTCCTGTGGATGGGCGAGGTGGCCCCGATGCCCGTGCACAGCCTCCCAGCCCCAACCCTGTGGGCAGCGAACTTGGAGCCAAGGGAGAAGGCCCTGGGACACCCCGTCAGTTAAGAGGGTGCACGGCAGGCAGCTTGAGGCGGACACGGGCTCGAGTCCCTGAAGGGCTTTGGAAGAGCTTCCAACACGCGCTTCTCTCCAGCAGCCATTTATTAACCTGACTGTTTAAAAGAGTTGAAGCTTCTGGGTCTACGGTGACGACTTGTAAACTTCTTCGACGAGCCCAACTGCTTCTGGAACATGAACAAGGAGTTCCAGTTAGTGAGCCAGCCCGGTCCGAGAGGACGGGGGCCTGCGAGGGGCGCCCCTGATTCAGGCCAGCTGTCTACCTGCCGCGTCCCCGCAACGCCATGCCCCCCAACCTCCCGAGAGCCCTGGATCTGTGGCCCTGAGCCTGCTCAGCTGCCAAGGGCGACGGAGGCAGTAACGAGCCCCTCCCACGGGTCCCCTTCCGGGCACGCCCCTCTCAGACCTTCCCAGCCCCCAGCCCCACCAGGTCAGGGCAGCCTCGGCTTCTAGTTTACTTGCGAAACGTTAGCTTTAGCTTCGCGTCTTATTTGCCCGAGACCCATCAGCAGAGGAAGCTGCCAACTCACCTTCCTGCGCTTGAGGACCAGCTCCCGGGCCCCTTGCGCCTCTTCTCCGCCCCCGGGGCCCGGCTCTGTGGGGCACCTTGGCTCCTCGTCCTCCCGCTCTGTCAGAAAGTCCTCAGGGCTGTCCCTGTGCTCAGTGCCTCCCAGGTCCTTTTTGGCGAACAACTCGGCTGGGAGGGACGGAGGGATGGGCAGTTTTAGGTTCGGGTCCCCGTCTGTGCAGGGCTGAGGGGGAGCACACAGGGTGGGGGGGAAGGAGGCCAGTCCCACTCACGCGGGTACAGGTCTGCCATACTGTCGTCACTGTCACTTGCAGCTGCGCCCTCCTCGCTGGACGAAGGTTCCCAGAAGGCCTGTCCCTGGCGAGGCAGCCCGGCGCCGTCCAGCTGGTCGCCCCTCCTCCTCTTCCTCCTCCCGTGCAGGAGGCAGGCAGGCACGTACTCCACACCCTGCTTCTGACACTTCTCATCTGGGGGACGGGCCAGCACGCTGTGTCTGTGCCTCAGGCCTCCAGAGCAGAGACCAGCTCCACTGGGGACCCCGCACCCCACTCTGCTGGGTAAAACGTGGCGTTGGCAGGAAGTGCCAGGGGGAGCGTGGGCCGAGGCATGAGAAGACGTGGGGCCGTGTCGGGCCCCCACCCCGGGGCGGGAGCTGGAGCTTGGCCCTTGCTCACCCTGCCCAGAGCAGGGATGAGGCCTCCTNGGGGGGGGCTGGCTGGGGAAGGGGGCCCCCTGCGGGCAGGGGTCTCCTGTCTAGTGCAGTCCTGGAAGGGGGAAGGGGACCAGCCCCGGGCCTCTGAGTCACGGCTTCATCTCTGCTGCTCACTCCAGGGCCCCGCACGGCCTGCGCCTGGTACCTCCCCTCAGCACCCCCGGCCACATCCCTCGCTGCCAGGCTCTGCTCCTCTCGGCCATGGGTCCTCTGAGCCACACACTCCAGCATCAGGAGGAGTCTCGTACTGGGGAAAAACCCCCAGCCCCTACCTTCCTGCCCACCCGAAGAAGCCCCCAGGCTCTGTGCCTACTTGGGATCCTCTGAGGTGTCCTTCACTTTTGCCCTTGGGCGAAGACTGGGCCTCATTTCTTCTTGGGGAAACAGCCTTCGGAGTTCTCTCCCTCATCTCGCCTATCGGTCCGTACCCAAAGGCACCTGGCCCTGCCCCACCTGGCCCTCCCTTCGGGCTCCGTCCCCACCTTCCCTCCAGGAGCATTTGAAAAGACTCTACCACTTTCTCCTTGAAACCTCAGCTCTGCCAACCCCCCCCCCACTCCGCC